>NC_044927.1:6551048-6565005 GCF_003576645.1 Ipomoea triloba | reverse complement strand
AAATTTAAAAAAAAAAAAAAAAAAAAAAAAGAGTGGGAAACCAAAACTAATAAATCACACAGGACAAGAAAAGGATTGTGTTTTTCTTTTCTTATCCACACACAGAGAGGAATGTTAAGCAAATGGCAGCATTTTTAACATGTGCATGAGGAATTGACAATATATGTGAGAAATAAATTTTTGGGCATTTTATAAGCACATTTAATAACTCTTATGAATTAAAACAATTAAAGTGATGGAGAAACAAAAGGATGCAGTAGTTTACGTATTCTCAAACAGCTTCAATCCAAGGGTAGGAAAATTGTCAAATCCACATGAATCACCAATACCACTAAAAAACCATTTGAAGCAGCTCCAGCAGAAGCTAATGCTCAAATATTTTCCTAGACAGCTTACTTGTTTCCTGTAAAATAATAATGAAATCATAAGATATTATTATGAAGTTACAAAAATATATTGAGAATATTTTCGTCTGCAAGGTAGCTGTAACTTATAGAAGTTAGGTAAGAGATCTTGCCTTGCAAGTTCAGCTCCACTAGTTGTGTGAAAGCTATTTATTAGCATTGCCGTGGCAGTACCACTGGGGTATGTTAGTTTATAATCCATAACCATGACCTGAAATTACAGAGTTGTGGAAATAAAAGAGGATGAAAAATGCAAAATCCCATACAAAGCCCCAGAATTTGTATTTTAGTATACTATAATTGCAGAAACATTTTTCAAAACAAATACCTCAGTCACCATAACAAGCCGATGCACTCAGACTTAGTTCTCTTACAATGCATATTAAATCAGAAGATAAATGCAAATGAAGAGAACTAAAGATAACCGAGCAGATGAAAATTATGTAGAAGTAATTATTAATCACCCAATACTCAGAAGCTGTAGTCATTAATTAAGATATTAGAACAATAAAATTTTGAATGTAAAGGCTATTGAACCATAGTGAAAGAGATACCTTGCGAAGTGGGACAAGGCTGAAAAGGCCAAGAAAACTGACAACAAATATGAAACCCATCATCCATAGCAACCCTGGATTCTTCACATCCTCTGCTCTATTGCCAGGGTAATCTGGCCCAATGAGCTGGTAAGTTTTCTCATCCATTGAAAGCAAATATGATCCAAATCCACCTGAAAATTATGAATGGAAATTAAACCTGGTAACAGAAATAACACAAGTATACAATGATACAATCAAGAGAACACGCAAAACAAGAAAGTTCTCATCTTTCTTTTGTGATAAGATGAAAGGATAGAAAATAAACTTTGTTGGTGACTTGGGAAACTGGGTGTGTGTATAACAGGAAAGTAAAGAAATGAATATTGACCATTTCCTTTTGAGTGATATACAAAATCCAGTGACAGCAGGATCCTTCCACTACACAGGCAGCAGAAAAAGAACAAGCACAGATCTAACAATATCACTGAACAAGCTAAAAAGATTAACCAAAACAAGTAAAGTGGTGTTTAGTTTTGTACCTTACTATCGGATTTAATACAAATTACCATGTTTGTTTACTTACCTCAAATACAACGAGGACTATAGTGATAAACATTTATTTATAAGTCATAACAAGACAAGAAAAGATAAACATTCCAATTATGCATTATTAATAGATTATGCTCATGTTTATTTTTCATTTATAAATGGAAAGAATGAAATATGACTTTTGAGAATTAATAGATTATCAGAATACATTTTAGGAAAATTAAAATTATTCGAACAATATTATTTTCTTCTTCTCCCAAAAGTTGAATCCAAATTCTCAAGGGCCCACACCCCGGCCTTAGGAAGCATTTGGGAGGATATAACTTAGTAGCTCAGCCGACAAGGCTGAATGTCACTAGGATCTGCACACTTTCAGTATAATCCCAATACTGGAATTGCCGAATTTCGAACATTAATCTCTTTTCCCAAGTGCTATCTACTAAACCAGCTAGCTAACCGTGTGGCAAGAATATTCTTTTCTCATAGGAATCCATGGTTACCAACTCCTGCTAAGGAATCTGATTCCCAAGTTCTAAATTTCTGGTAATCTTACAAAAAACAAAAAAAACAAAAAACAAACAAAAAAAAAAAAAAAACAAACAAAAAACAAAAAAAAAAAAAACAAACAAACAAACGCCCTAGAATAAAGCAGGATGTAAGGGGTGGAGAAGTCAAAGATATTTCCATACCGCTAAAAGCGAGGCCATAGCAAGCAACAACACAGGTCTGAATGACGGTATTCTCTTGTCTGGTAAACGGCTGAACCGAAAAGCCGAGCTTAGAGAGAAAGGCGGTCCAGCTCTTGACAAAGAAGAAGCCGAGCAAACCAGCGGCAACATTGAGGGAGGGGATGATCCCAACCGTGAGATTGAGCTTATGAGTGATTATACAGAAGAGAGTGCCAAGCACCGCGCTCACCACCAAACCCCTAACAGTAATCTGCTCCTTCCAATCTGGAATCGCATCCACCTCCGCCTCCACCTTGTTATCTTCTAGCAAATGCTCCGTTATCTCCGCATCCGCATTGATTACGGTTCCCATCCTTGTTGGTGGCAACTAGGAGGAGTCAGAGGTGGAGAGATCAGAAGATTGATCGTTAATGGTGGTGATGAAGATGAAGGGCCGGAGTTGAATAAAGAGAAGAGAAGAGATTGCTTGCTGGGTTGGTACTTTATCGGCGAAAATGATGGGCAACAAGAAGATAGGGGATGGATCAAGGATGGGCATTGGTCAGAAGAGAGAGAATCGTGGTTTCTACTATGTTTATGTAGCAAGACAAGTATCATTCATTCACGCGCCAGGTAATGAGAAAATATCTCTCAGCCTCTTCGGCTTTTGCAAGATATAGCAAGAGATAAAAGCTCAAATAAGCCGTCTAGCATTGATTTGTGTAATTAGATCTTTCAACTTTAAATTTTTTTTGTTTAGAATCTCAAATTTATAAAATAATAATAACAATAATGCAATTAGAATATTTTGTGATAAGATCCTTAGTCTCGCGCCCCTTACAAATAACCCTCTTCGTCATAAGATCTTGAAACAAACAATGATAAGGGAAGAATGTAACTGAACAGTTTAAAGCACGGGTAAGTTGGTTGACCGAAATCAAATTGAACGAGAACTTAGATTGGTGCAAGATAGATGTCAAGGGAAGTGTGGGGATTAGTGTAATGGGACCAGACCCAAGAACATGGGAGGTGGATCCATCTGCTAAGGTGACATGGGTACTATGTGGATGGAAAGAAATTGTGGAAAATAAATTAGAGTTACCTGTCATATGATCCGTGGTACTCGATTCTATAATCCATTTGGATGAGGATGAGAGAAAATATGTGGTCATGTTACCTGAGTCAGCAATTGTAGTGACCGAAGAGGATGGACATTTCAAAAAGTCTTGGTACTGAGAAAATTTGACAAACTAATCAGTAGAGACCATGACCGTCTTGGAAGAAGCCTCAGGTATAGATGCAACATTGGCAAATGAATTTCTCTGATCCCTCAACAACTTCCTACAATCATTTTTCATGTGCCCAGGTTTTTGGTAATAGTGACACACAATACCGGCGGAAGTGCGCCCTTGGGAATTTCCACTATTCCCACTGTGAGGATGCTTGGAAGTGTGCCCTTGGGAATTTCCACCGTTCCCGACGACCAACGAGAGCACTGTGAGGATGGGAACTTCAGGTATACTTGGTTGCGATTGCTCAGAACGAATCAGACGTGGGAATACATCAGTCAGAGTAGGGATCTCAGAGTTACTAAGAATTGTTGACCTAGTTGTGTCAAACTCAGAAGGGAGACCTGCCAAAAAACTCATAACAGCTAATTGTTCACGTTGCTTCTACTGCTCTTTAATGTCGGTAGTGAAAGGCTCATAAGCTTATTAAGGGCTTCATATGTTCTCTTAAATTCCATAAAATATGCAGTGAGAGACAAATTGTGTTTCTCGGCACGGTAAAAAGATGTACAAACTCATAAATGCGAGTGATATTCCTCTTCCCAGAGTACAAGTATTCCAAATAATCCATCAATTCTTTAACGGAGGTACAATGACTAATGAACCCAACAATACCCTCATCTATAGAATTACTGATTTGCAGGAACAGACGTGCATCATCCCGCACCCAAGTAGGCATCTTGTTAAGACAAAGTGTTAGTTAGGTGGTCTTTCTTATCCAAACTAGTGAGATAAAGCTTAAAGACTTGAGTCAATTCTAAGTAATTAGAATCATTAAGCTTATCGTCAGTGATTTTGGAAGTCACAGGAACCACATCAGTTACAACAACCGACTTATTCTCAGTCATTTCCACCAAAAACATATCGCGATCAGAAAACACAATAAAAAGGGAGCCTGAAGGCATACGAGAGAACCTGATTGCAGAACCGCAACAACCGAAGCGGCGCTGGTCCAAACCAAGTCCAGATCCGAGACTACTGGACTCGGGCGACCCTGGAGGTGTCGATCGGGAAACTTTCCGGTCGCCGGAGACACCACACATGTCGGTGCGTGACGGAGGTGGCGACGGTTGACGGAGCCGCATGAGGCCCACATGCTGGGCAGATCGACGTCGAACTTTGCAGCAAGGGTCGCCGGACGCCGACGAGTCTACCTAGATGGGTGATGACGACAACGGAGCGAGAAAAAAAAATCTTTATAAAAGCTCTGTTACCAAGCGTCCAAATATTCAAGATTCCATAATATGATTCTATAACACATCCATTTAAGATGATCGAGGACTATAAATTAAAAGAAAAAAGTAATGGCATTTTCATACTTATCATATTACATTTGATAATTCATTGGCCGGAATTCCAGGGAACTTATGATCTATAATAATGCACTCAAGACAAGAATATATACATATTTATCAACCAAATATTTAAATATAATTATTTATGTAATTTTATAATCCAACCAAAATATCATTCCCTTATATATTCATTTTCTATTCCATTTCTTCTGAAACATTAATCTTAATTCCTTTATTTCATTTTGTTGGAACCAAGCACTATGTAAGAGATTTAAAAGGCTTGGTCCTCTTAATGCCAACGTTCAAGGGGAAAACCAGTATGTTCCAAAAAATTATTCAATCAACCAAAGAAAATGTATAGTAGAAAAAAGTTCAACTTGTGATAATGACACTAAAAGCAGAGCTGAGGGCATTTTCTAGATTTAATTGTATATTTGTATCTCTGCAGAACTATTTCATTCAAAGCTTTGTGCCACAGAGAATTGTTGCTCGCCACAGCTTTATGTCACAATGCAAAAGTGGTAGCATAACTAGTCTTCTGGACTGAAGTATACAGGAACATGAGTATGACTTTATACATGTCAGGAAACTTATCAAATTCAAAAGAAAACCAAATGATAGACATCAGTCTCTAATATTAACTCCAAAATTCTTATATTTCAAAAGAAAAAAAAAAAACCAAAAATTCTATGGCAAGACCTAGTGCTTGTCCTCCTTGGGGAGGTCTTTCTTTGGTAACTCCTTCGGTTTTGCATTCTCCATTTCCCTGATGGAAGAATATGAAATTAAGTTAGTACAAGCTAAAGCACTGAAGCAAAAGTGCAGGATGCAAGCTATTTCAAAGAATTGAATACACTGATAGTAAAGATGTCCAAGATCAATACTGATTAGTTGCTGGAAATAAACAATTACTGTTTAACTATACAAACAATAAAATAGTGACTTGACAACAGCACATGATCAAGCCCCTTGTCATTAGTTTTACAAGCCCAAAAAATATATCCAACTTTCACTCCGCACAGATGCCACACTATAGTTATCACACTCAAGGAGTGAAGGATTTCAGTTCAATTTTAAGCTATTCTACACACATTGCATCCTGAAATGGTTTTCCACATTTCCTTTATAGTGTGCTAAATGTTGTCCACTCTCCTTAAATAAAGGCCACAAACAATTTTACTTTCCACATTACCCTTCTAATAAAAATCAGAAAGTCATTATCCACTTACTATGGGTAAAAGAGAAAAAGTAGATACTCATACTCGTCCTCTACTATTCTTATAAATTGTGTCTAAAGTAAATGGGATAATCAATTTGGGATGGAGGATGCCATTAGATTCTTGTTTGAAAATGCAATTCAACTACATAAATTTATAAAAAATAAGCATTTAATAAGGGTAACTCTGAATTACAAAATGGGTTGTGTGGAGTGCCATAAGGACCGTGTCTAAGGACTTGTGGATATTGATCAGCAGTTGTGTTAACACATTTGGGAGGTTATAGAAACCAAATACCATCTAGAGCTGAGTCAAAGGTTAGCTCTAGCAAGTCCAATGAGTGGATTGTGGAGGAAAGAAAGTAAACCAATTGTTTGTTGTGTTCTCAGACCACTCAATGAGGTTCTACTACAAGTCACTGCTGATATAAGCATTGAAGTAAATAAGTAATTGCAGAGTTCCAAATAGCTGGTGCAATCGGATTCTTAGCAATATATGGAATGTCCTTCTAGTTAATGTTGCACCTCAACAGTTAAAAATCCCTTTTATCTATTCTGATTTATGGGATCGCCTACACATTTAGCCCTAAATCATCTAGGAATTCAATGAAGAACAATAACAAGTTTTGAAAGGAACTCTCAAGTCTCAAATAAATATACCATTTCCCTTTATGCAGCTATTTTTTAAATCAAATACTCAGCAAGTAATACTCGTACAGTAAATAGCATAAATTCTAGTATCAATGTTTCGCCTAGTGGAGAACACGAGACTACAACTGCCATGAATGGAGTATTGAGTATTCAATCCCCAAATCATAAAAACACAATAATATGATCTTACACAAATAGCGAGAAATCGGTATGTACAACGAATCTAAAAGGGAATCAAGTTGGGAAACCAGGAAGACCAACGCTAAGAGATTGTAGAACAAAAAAAAAAACAAAACAAAACAAAACAAAACAAAATGTTTTCGGTAGGGAAGAAAGGTGAAAACGTACTTGGCGGCGGAGGCGGATTCTTGCTCAATCCAGTGGCGAATTTGGCGGACGTTGCGCCGGAATATTGTAGCCGATTGTTTCACATCGCTCCTCATCAACAGTATCACTGCGCTAACTCCTGCCACTGTGAGTATGAAGTTGGTTAGCGCCATTTTGGTGATATAAAGACTCTTCGACTTGCTACTACAAGGATTTGAATTCAATTTCTAGGGTTTATTTAGACAAAGGAAGGGGGAGGTTTGTTGAACGATGCGCAATAATCCCATATTTCCATATTCTATAGATGCCGAAGTATACACCGAATTAGTTGGCCCATGTCAGCGACATACGGCCCAAAGGGGTAAGCCCAATTTTTTAAAAAAGGGAATTGATTGGATAGTGGGCAAATTATTCCATAGACCATGGTCCACACAGCTGGACAAAAAATAAAAAGTACATTATTTTGTATTGAATATACATTATTTTTGTACTGAATTTGATATATTTGATAATATATCAAATAATGTACATTCAGTACAAAAATGATGTACTTGTTATTTTTGGTTCAAATGATTGTTGATAGTTTTGAAATATTATCTTATCTTACATACAAATTATATAAAAGCTGTTATAATAGGAATAAAAAAAATTGGTGTATTTGTTCTCAATGATGGTTTGTACATTAAATATTTTATTTGATAATATATATCAAATAATGTACCTTCAGTACAAAAATAATGTACTTTTTATTTTTGGTCCAAATGATTGTTGATAGTTTTGAAATATTATCTTATCTTACATACTGATGGGTAAATATGCACATGTATTAGTCGGTCCGTAAATCACCTGTCCGTCGGTCACCCAACCTGTCCGTCAACGGTCACCCAAACGGTCCGTCGACGGTCACCCGGTCCGTCGGGCCGCATGATCGGAAGCAACACTTCGAGCAAACCAATGCGCATTTTGCGGAGTGACTATTCAGCCCATGCAAATATGCCCTCCACTTGCATATCGACACCATGTGCATAGTAAATCCACTTTGTATAAATATAGGGGTCATTTCCCTCACTGGAGGAGGACTCATCAGTACTACACTAATACACTTGTGATTTGCTCATTCGTCTCTCTTGCTCTCTCCTTGTTACTGTTCGTCACCTGTAGAGCGATATAGCTTCTTACCGCTCAGTCGTCAACCGGTAGAGCGACCGATTAACCGGCCGAGCGGCATCCTTCACCACACGTAACACACGTATCCGTAGCGTAATCGTAGACCCGTTTACATTTACGCTATCATTGGCGCCGTCCGTGGGGATTGAACGAGTCACTCTGTTCTATCCCTTTATCTTTTCTTTCTTCACACTATTATCCATCTTAAAATGACGAATAGTAGGAAAAGTTTGAGCCAAACTCATGCGCGTAGGGGGAGCCCGACTCGGTTGGTCGGACCTCACCCTGACAATGTAATTGAAACACTCCCTGAAGATGATCTACGTCGCCAATTGGAACGATCCAGGAGCCTAATGAACGAGTTGACATCCAACCAGAGGCAAGATGCACGACCTACCCAACCGGTCAACCCGAATGCAGGCGGACATGCAAGGCAAACGAGCTTTCAAATTCCAGTGACATATGCCATGTTGCCCCCAACTGGCCAAATGCTGACTCCACCACCAGGTGCACTTGGGGGGAACCCGTTGCAAGGGACTCCACAACAAGGATTGACTCCGGTGTACCAACCGTGGCCGGGAACTCCCGGATACTATGTTGTATCACCCACTCCCCAAATGCTTGCAATTCCTCAAATCCCTGCCGTGGAACAACAGGCGCCCCGACCTTCCCAGAGGCAACAGTCGCACCCCCAACCTCAAGATCGTAACTTGGAGGAAGTCCAATCTACGGATCGCACACGGAGGTCCAATCGAGAGGGACGTCGGTATGACCCCATTCAACGTAGGAGCGCTTTTGATCGCATCCGGAATAGCGTTAGATCTCGGTTGGGGCCCCAAAATAACAATGAACACGCGAGACAAAGACCCCAAATGACTGTAGAGGAAAGCAGCACTGGGAGTGCACAACATGGGGACGCCCATTTAGCTGACAGAAGGGCCCGACCTGTCGGTCGGGTGAGTGATCGGCAGACCAATTGAGTAGGCGATCAACCGGTTAGGGAAGAGAGGCAACTCGATGAGGAGGATAGTCCCCGACTCCAAATGGCCAGGATGCAGGAAAGAATAGATCGTTTACAACAAGAGCTTCGCGAGAGAGTCGGCGCGGGAAAAGAACCATCATGCTCGCTGGTTGCCACCCCCTTTACGGACGACATCATGAGTGCCCACTATCCGCAGGACCTCCAAATCCCGCTGGCTCACACTTATTCCGGAAGGCACGACCCGCAAGAGCATGTCGACATGTACTATGGCAACATGTTGATGTTGGGAGTAAGCGATGCGGTCATTTGTAGAGCTTTCTTCGCTACCTTAGTCGGTAAGGCGGCCGAATGGTTCAAGGGTTTGGAGCAGGGGTCGATCAGAAATTTTGGTCAGTTGGCCGATAAGTTTGTAAAGCGTTTCGCTGCAAGTAAATCGAGAAAGAAATCTTACACTTGCCTGAACAAGGTAAACCAAGCTGTGGGAGAACCGTTGTCTACTTTCCTATTCAGATGGGAACGTGAGGTTGATGAGGTTGAACCGATGGAGGACCGGGTGGCAATCCAAGCTTTCCTTGCATCACTTTGTTCTGGGACGCTCTACTACGACCTCATAGTTAATCCCCCCCGAACTTATGAGGATGCCATCACCAGAGCCAAGCATCATGCAGATGCCACCGAAGCTAACATGGCAAAGAGACGCGATGAGCAGCCGGTCAATCGGGACAGAGGCCACGATCAAAGGAAAAATAAACCACCGTTCAGACACGTCAAACAATACAATCGACCAGAAGATGTACCACGTTTCACTCCGTTGAACAGACCCCTGGTGGAAGTCTTGCAGTTTGCCGAGCAATGCAATTTGATCCACCCACCGGAGCCGATACCCGAGGGGGAGGACAAGAGAAAGTATTGTGCTTTCCACAGAGTCAAGGGACACAATACTTCGGAGTGCATGGCCTTGCGCATGCTCATTGAACAACTCATTCAGAAGGGAGAGTTGAGGCAATTTGTGATGAAGGAGGATAGAAATCAAAGAAAAACGGAGNAATGATCCACTCGTCATCACGCTAGATGTCAACGGAACGGATGTCCAGCGGGTGCTGGTTGACACGGGGAGCTCGGTGAACATCTTATATTTTGATGTCTTTGCTCAATTGGGTCTGTCCACCGATAAGTTAACCCCCATTCGGACCCCGTTGTCGGGTTTCACCGGTGACTCCATAGAAGCAGAGGGAGTCATCAGCTTGAATGTGGAGTTGGGCAGCCAACCAAACATATTGAAGACTACCATGGACTTTGTGGTAGTCAAATTGAAGTGTGTTCACAACGCCATACTTGGGCGACCAGGTATCACTCGCGCAGCTGCTATTATATCCATGAACCACTTGTGCATGAAGTTTCATACACCCAATGGGGTTGGAGTGGTTCGAGGAGACCAACGTGCTGCTCGACAGTGCTACGTGCGAGCAGTCAAACAGTCGGACCGGGAGGAAGGCAGGATTCACACCATATCCCAGCAGGTAGATCGCGGAGAAGAGAGGGAAAAACCGCAACCTGCCTCAGAATTGGAAGAGATAGTACTTGACTCCGACCGACCAGAAAGGGTGGTTAAAATCGGTCGGGGACTCCCTGCAGACCTACGTGAGGACATCATCGGAGTGTTGCAGGAGTACAAAGACGTTTTTGCTTGGGGACCGGAAGACATGCCCGGGGTTGATCGGTCTGTCATTTGCCACCGCTTATCAATTCAACCAGGTTCGAAACCAGTCAAGCAAAAGAAAAGGCACCTGTCAAGCGAAAGGAGAGAATTCGTGAAAAAGGAGACCGCCACCCTCTTGTCGGTAGGGCACATCCGAGAGGTCCTCTACCCGGAGTGGTTAGCCAATGTAGTCCTCGCGCCTAAGCCGCCAACATGGAGAATGTGTGTTGACTACACTGATTTGAACAAAGCTTGCCCGAAGGATCCATATCCCCTACCAAATCCTGACCAGATGGTTGATGAAACGGCTGGGTGTGAGCTGTTGAGTTTCATGGACGCCTTCAAAGGATACCATCAAATCTTCATGAGCAAGGAAGATGAAGAGAAGACTGCTTTCATCACTCCGGACGGAGTGTTTTGCTACGTGGTAATGGCGTTTGGTTTGCGGAACTCTGGAGCCACATACCAACGGATGGTGAACAAATTGTTTAAAGGTTTGCTCGGATCAACTATGGAAGCATATGTGGATGACATGCTCATCAAGAGTCGATTAAAAGAAACTCATCCTACCGATCTTGCCCGGGCGTTCAAGGTGATGGAAACTTTCAACTTGCGTCTGAACCCAAGTAAGTGTACCTTTGCTGTTCAGACGGGAAAATTCTTGGGGTTCATGATGACGGGGCGGGGGATTGAGCCAAATCCCGAGAAGGTCAGAGCGATAATGGAGATGCAACCCCCCCGATCGGTCAAGGATGTTCAGCGACTGACTGGTCGACTAGCAGCGCTTAGCCGTTTCCTATCCAAGTCAGCCGAAAAGTCTCTGCCGTTCTTTCAGATTCTGAAAAAATCAAATGGCTTTGAGTGGACACCGGCTTGTCAATCGGCTTTTGAAAGTCTGAAGGTATACTTGAGCTCCGCACCAGTCCTCTCGAAGCCGGAGAAAGATGAGGTCTTATTCGTTTATTTGGCCGTGTCCGACCGAGCGGTCAGTTCCGTGCTTGTCCGCGAAGAAGCTAAGGGAATTCAGAAGCCGATTTACTACGTGAGCAAAGCTCTTCAAGGAGCAGAGCTGAGGTACACAAAATTTGAGAAGACCGCGTTGGCGCTCTGGGTGACGGCCAGAAGACTTGCAGCTTACTTCCAAGCTCACCCGATAGTAGTGTTAACCGATCAACCGTTGGGAACGATCCTCAGGAATCCAACATCATCAGGACGATTGATCAAATGGGCCATGATGCTCACCCAGTTCGCGATTGAGTATAAGCCCCGTCCTGCCATCAAGGGTCAAGCATTGGCTGACTTCATCGTCGAATGCACCGCACGCGATCCGGAACCTGACCGACCGACTGCCCTAGAAGAACCATGGTGGGACGTTTCTACTGATGGGTCGTCAAGTAAGAAGGGATGTGGGGGTGGAATTGTGCTCACATCACCCGAAGGCTTCAAGATTTATCAAGCCTTGATTTTCAAATTTCAACCTACCAACAACGAAGCAGAATACGAGGCACTCATAGGCGGGTTGCGACTGGCCAAGCAGATGAAGGCCGAACGGTTAAGGGCACGGTCAGACTCCCGGTTGATAATCGGACAGCTATCCAGCACGATCGATGCAAAGGAAGATCGAATGATACAGTACAAGGATATTGCGCTCGAATTGTTGCAACAATTCAAAAAATACGAGCTGATCCAAGTATCAAGGATGGAGAACACGGACGCTGACATGCTCTCCAAGTTGACTCAAGAAGCTCCTGAATACGTGTCCAAGATTGCACGTATTGAAGAAATTGGAGCGCCAAGCATTGATGTCATAGAAGTCAGACCGGTTGAGATAGGCGAGCCAGATTGGATGTACGACTTGAAGAATTACATCGCCAACGGCACTCTACCGGACGACTCTTCCCGGGCAAAGAAAGTTAAGTTAAGGGCACCACGTTTTCAATTGGTTGATGATAGGCTCTACAAAAGATCATATGGCGGACCGCTGCTCCGGTGCTTAACTAGCGACGAGGCGAAAGTAGTGATGGAAAAAGTTCATGAAGGGATCTGTTCTGCCCATCAAGGACCAAGAACACTCGCGCAAAAGATCATTCTGATGGGTTACTATTGGCCTTCGATCAACCTGGATTGCGAGCAGTACGTTCGACGATGCGCCACTTGTCAAGAATTTCATAAGTTACCCGGTCGACCGGCCACCTACTATCAACCGGTCAGCGAAGTAATACCTTTTGCAAGGTGGGGTGTGGATCTGATCGGAGCATTCCCGATGGCAGCCGGACGCAAAAAGTATGTGATAGTGGCGATCGACTACTTCACCAAGTGGGTGGAAGCAAAAGCGTTGGCAACCATCACTTCTCAACAGTGTCAAAAGTTTCTTTGGAAAAATGTGATTACTCGCTTCGGGGTACCTGTTCAATTGATCACAGACAACGGGACACAATTTGACAGCCGACCGTTTAAGAACTTCATGGCTCATTTGGGCATAAAGCATACTCGAGTGGCCGTAGCATACCCACAATCAAATGGTCAAGTGGAGAACACCAACCGGACGATCTTGGATGGATTGAAAAAGAAGTTGCAAACTGCAGGTCGAGGCTGGGTTGATGAGCTTTCATATGTTCTTTGGACATATCGGACCACCCCGCGTCGGGCAACGAATGAGACACCTTTCTCGCTGACATATGGATTCGAGGCAAGAGTCCCGATTGAAGCATGGCTCCCTACCACCCGGGAAAGAAATTACGATCCGGAAGTGAATGATGAGATGCAAGGTACGGAACTCAATTTCATAGACGAAAAAAGGGACATGGCAGCTCGAAGGTTAATAGAATATCAGAGGAATGCCAAAGTAGCCCATGACGGTCGAGTGAACCCACGATATTTCCAAGTAGGAGATCTGGTCCTACGGCGGAGGGAAGCTAGCAAGCCGACTGATCACGGAAAATTTGCCAAGAAGTGGGAAGGACCCTACAGGGTCTCTGCAATGGTTCAGCCAGGTACCTATAAGTTAGAGACTCTTTCTGGTCGATTAGTCGCCCGAGTGTGGAACTCTGAGCACCTTATTAAATTTCACAAGTAGTTTGGTTGTTGGAATGTAACTTGCATCTAGAATAATTAAGTCGCAGTGTTTTTGGAATTTTTTCACTGTAATCTTGCTTGGTGTAAGTAAAAAAAAAA
>NC_044927.1:6549632-6550024 GCF_003576645.1 Ipomoea triloba | reverse complement strand
AAGAATGTACTACTTGAAAAACTGCAAGAAAGCATAGAGAAGCTTGAATATTATCTTATGTCAAGGAATTTGCAAGATGGTTGATCGGTCGACCAACACCTTGAAAGTCAAGCAACATGCTCTCGACTAAGCACTTCGTGTAACCAGTCCGAAAAATTTGACCACTTGGACGCTATGCAATCTGGTCGATCATCCACTTGAAAGCCTAGCAACTTGCAACGATCGACAACCACTTCAATGTCAAATGACTTGCGAACTGACAAAGTGATATGTTGACCGACCATCCACTTGAATGGCAAGCAACTTGCACAGGACTACCAACGATACCAAGCGACTTGCACCAGAATAGAGTCAGCAATGCAACCTGAACAAGTGCTATCAACTTGTAGACC
>NC_044927.1:6444605-6548769 GCF_003576645.1 Ipomoea triloba | reverse complement strand
TGTACTAGTCGGTCCGTAAATCACCTGTCCGTCAACGGTCACCCAATCGCTCCGTCAACGGTCACCCCACCGGTCCGTCGACGGTCACCCAACCGGTTCGGCCGCATGATCGGAAGCAACACACCTTGTGGATTGGAGACTCGCGAGCGCAACAATAGCTTGATGTGACGACCGACAACTTTTCAGGAACAAGGGATCCGTGTTTTCTTCACCTCGAGTAACTCAACCACTTCGAGCAAACCAATGCGCATTTTGCGGAGTGACTATTCAGCCCATGCAAATATGCCCTCCACTTGCATATCGACACCATGTGCATAGTAAATCCACTTTGTATAAATATAGGGGTCATTCCCCTCACTGGAGGAGGACTCATCAGTACTACACTAATACACTTGTGATTTGCTCATTCGTCTCTCTTGCTCTCTCCTTGTTACTGTTCGTCACCTGTAGAGCGATATAGCTTCTTACCGCTCAGTCGTCAACCGGTAGAGCGACCGATTAACCGGCCGAGCGGCATCCTTCACCACACGTAACACACGTATCCGTAGCGTAATCGTAGACCCGTTTACATTTACGCTATCACATACAAATTATATAAAAGCTGTTATAATAGGAATAAAAAAAAAATTGGTGTATTTGTTCTCAATGATGGTTTGTACATTAAATATTTTATGTTGTTCACTATAATTGTTTTCCAATATTACCAATTCTCTTTTTTATTTTTTATTATTATTTTTATTTTTTCAAAATAGGGAAAATGGCATCTTTAGTCCCTAAGTTATAGGGGTAGTGTAGACTCAGTCCCTAAGTTATGGTTGTATGCGAGTTTAGTCCCTCAGTTATTCACAAAGTGGCGAGTTTAGTCCCTGAACATTAAATTTGACGAAAAAAATTAAAAAATATTCAAAATTTGAGGGGTAAAATAGGAAATTCACATTTTATTATTCTTCTTATATCAAAATCACTTTTACAACATTAATTTTTCACTTCTTAGCCTAATTATTTTTAATATTTTTCATTTTTAAAAGCATTTTAATAACTTTCAAATGACTTGTTAGGAACCTGACTCTCGTATAACACACTTAAAACTAGCACAAATAAAGAAATGCATTATCATTGTATTTAGGTGTATGAAACACACTATCCTAACAAGTTTTTATTTTTTTACTAAGCAACAAATGTAATAAAATTAAAACTTTTGAGATTTTTTTACACACTATCCTATCTCAAAAGTTTTAATTTTATTACATTTGTTGCTTAGTAAAAAAAATAAAAACTTGTTAGGATAGTGTGTTTCATACACCTAAATACAATGATCATGCATTTCTTTATTTGTGCTAAATTTTAAGTGTGTTATAAGGTTCCTAACAAGTCATTTGAAAGTTATTAAAATGCTTTTAAAAATGAAAAATATTGAAAATAATTAGGCTAAGAAGTGAAAAAATAATGTTGTAAAAGTGGTTTTGATATAAGAAGAATAATAAAATGTGAATTTCCTATTTTACCCCTCAAATTTTGAATATTTTTTAATTTTTTCGTCAAATTTAATGTTCAGGGACTAAACTCGCCACTTTGTGAATAACTAAGGGACTAAACTCGCATACAGCCATAACTTAGGGACTGAGTCTACACTATCCCTATAACTCAGGGACTAAAGATGCCATTTTCCCTTCAAAATATTAAGGTTAAATTTTAGAACAATACTAAATACCCTTACAAAAATTACTCTTCTTTTGTCCGTTCTTGATGCAACAATTGTTAATAAATTTAAATCTCAAATTAAAAAAAATGAAAATTTAATCACGCAAAAATAGTTACATCAAGAAGTGGCAAAAATGTGTACTTTTTTATAGGAATAAAAATACTTTCTTAAATTTTAATGTTTACCGTTAATTGCAGTTCCATACTCGTCATCTATGTTATTTTCCTATTACACATATTTTCTTTTATTATCGTCGAAAGCTCTAAAAAGCCTCTCAATTTAAAAGAAAATATGAGGATGACAATTCAACCCGTCCCCACCAGGGAAAATTGATCCCCATCTTGACTTGGGCGGGTTTAAAAATTTTTTTGAGGAACAGGGACGAAGGTTGTAACAATTTCCTCATCCCCGTCGAGGTCAGGGTCAAGGACGGGGAGAGCATCCCACCCATACCCCGATCCCCGTCCCTGATTCCCTACGTAATATTTATATATATATATATATATATATATATATATATATATATAATCAAAAACTTAAAACAAGCCCCTAGCCCCATCTCTCATCTTTGTTCCTAGACGCATCCTCCCACTCTCCCAACATCAACCTCATGGCATGCCCGTTCCAGCCATCACAGTCTGCCTCTGTTGTCTCCGGTCGTCTCCGTCTGCTGTCCTAGTCTCCATCTGCAAAACCATTTGATTTACTTAGAGCACATGAGGGCTCAAGATGGACAGACAATTGACTGAAATGTAACGAATTTTGGGGTAGTTGACAAAAATATGTGTTTTAAAAAGTTGACAACAAAGGGAAAAACGAGTTTGGGACATGCGAATGGCGTTAGAAACGCATGTCCCAAACTCGAATGACTTTATTTTATTTTTTTAAATACAGAGTCAAACGCAAGTCTGACTACGCATGTTAGACTTGTGTCTATCTAAAAATAATTGTTGTTGTTGCATTTTGGTTGCCTTTTCCGGTGAAGGAGAAGGGTCATATACTATTATAAATAGTATAATATATTACGTTTAATAAATGTATACTATATTATGTTTAATACAATCACAATATATGTATAATATATTACATTTAAAAAGAATGAAAATACTTTTAAAAATAGAATCATACAATTTAAAATTATAATTTAGTTATACCCAATAAAATTTAGTATGTCACACATGCGTTGCACAATAATGTGCGTGTGTGTAATCCATTAGTATGAATTTATATAAAATATATATTACACATAATATAATGTTTTTTACATATATAAAAATTAAAAGTTTGTAAACTTTATTGAAAATTAAATAGCACAGCACACATAATACACCAGCTACTAATAATCTAATTTGAATTTAAAATTACATATTATTAAAGACTTTTTGTACACAACATTCATATTTTTACTGTAACGATTGTATTTTATGTTCTTTTTATTTATTAATATTTATTGATTTTTTTAGTATTTTCCCCAAAAATTAGTTTATAATTCTATAAGTTTTAGTTGGATGTACACTTTTTTACATTTCCTGGTGTGGCTATTTATCGTATGAAATGATGTCATCAGTGTAATAAGTTCATTTAGCACAACTTTTATTTTCAGGGCTCAAAGTGTGAACCAACCTCCACCTCCTACTAGATGTTTGTCAATATAATTATTCTATTTTTTTTATAAGATCAGAGTCCCTACAATTTTTTTAAAGTCTTGCATTAAAACATTATTATTTATACTAATTATATTAAAACATCTCCAAATATTACTACATAAATATTAAAAATAGAGGAAGTGAATAGAGTAATAGAATTAGAGCTTTGAAACAATAAAAATGAAGCAATGACTAAGCACATCCAGTATCTAGATCATTTCATGCGCTACAATGTAAATGATTCAAATATGTTGTATTTACTAATACTAATTGATTAAATATGTGAAAAACGCTATAAAACTAGTCCTTAAGGATAGATTTAAGTAAACAATATGTCAATGAATTGGTATAAAAGTATGTTAAATGTAAATAAGAATATACCTCCACATCTTCAAGCACAAATTCTAAGGTTACTCATCGGTTGTTATTGACTTCGTAAAGACAAGTCAATCGTACATTTATTACTCACGTAGTACTGTAGGCATTTATCTTATTTAGTAAAACAAAAATAGGGGTCATATATGTACGTATATTTTTTTTTTGTTTATGAGGCTAAAGTGGTAAGATGGGGTGAAAGATGTCGAATTGGTTGCATGATTTATATAGTGGTATTGAAATTCATTAGATAAGAAGTATATTTGGAAAACTTTAAAAATAGGCTAATCATTAGAGAAAAATAAACATAATCAGGCATCCTAATTACTTTTTTTTTTTTTGAAAATAATTACCTATTATTTTAATTAACTTGTATGGTTATAAAAAGGAATCATGGTGATCCGAAAGGTATGCAATACATGTGAACATCTCATTTCTTCATTTGTCTTCCCCCCCATATCTACACTACCTATTTATTTTCTTAACCAAATTGGAAAATAATATTAATTGCTTAATTCTAGCAAAATAAGAATTCCTTAAAAATAGCGTAATATATGTAGTAATCAAAAGAATTTTTGTATTAATTATTGAATTTATAAAAATAGAATATTATATTTTTTTTAGATGATATAGATGAGGATATCCATGATCATTAACTGATCCTCACAATATTAGAATCGCCAAGGAGGCCAAGCTCATCTTCACGTAGTAGCCTTTGGATTTCTCTCGGGTTTGTCATACCATTCGAATTTCTCATCCTGGTTATGCCCCTTCTTGACTAGAACATTTGCAACTTTGTTTTGCTCCATTGGAATATGTCTAAACTTGATCTCCCAATTCCTTCTATTTAGTCCTCTGCACAGTTCGGTAAGGTTTCTAGCAGGGCCATTGTACTCTTTCCCTTCCTTGAAGAAGATAAGGAATCGTTTAGACTCAAAAATGATACTGAGGATATTCAATTACTTAAAGTCCATTACTTCATTATTATTGGAACACTACGGAAGAACCAGAAGTTTTGTGATCGTATTAGGATTGACATTGTCCTTACAATGAAATCACTTATAACTCCTAGTGCTCCAAATATCCTCTAGTAAAGATATACGATAAACCAATGTATTTCTCATGGATCACTTGGTTATGCATGTTCTACCTTCACTACCTTATGGGAGAGATAATAAAAGCATGGTTTACGTGGGTATGGTTAAGGAATATTGGCTATATTCAACCCAAATAAGCCAGAAGAGTCACGAGAATCATTGTATAAAATATTAACTTATAGTAACAATCCTAAAGATTGTCATATCATCTCCTTTATGATCCATTTGAAATAGTTATTCTACAACTGTATTCTTTTGCAACTTATATACTATGTACTCTTTTCCTCACTAGATTTTTCCCATTGAGTTTTTCTAGTGTGTTTTTTAACGAGGCACGAGTATGATATAATAAACAGGGAGAAAATTGCAAATAAATACTTAAATAGGCGAACCTCGAAATCCTGAGGATTATGCCCTGAAGGCTTATGATTGTACTCTTTTCCTTAACTAAGTTTTTCCCATCGGGTTTTCTTGGTATAAGTTTTTAACGAGTCAATCAGGAAAGTTGTTGTCTTCAGGAGGAACAACAACATATACATAAATTATTGGTCCAGAAGACCACCAACTTTTGCAAATCTTGAAGATTAAACGCATAAAATTATGGTTGTACTCAGGGGCAGATCCAGCATGGGGGTAGTGGGGACAGCTACCCCCACTCACCCCACCCCTATATAGCCCATATATATATAGTTTTAGATATAAGTATATGAAAACAGATATAAGTAAGCAATTGATTAGTTGGCTGAGTTGGTTGGTGTGCGCCTTTACCTAGGAAAGGGCGGGGGTTTAATTTGAATTATTTTATCAAATTAATTATGTTTCAAAGCTATGTTTCATATATTGTTATTAATATTTTTATACAGTTTTTATTTATGACTATATTTCTTTTAAGTGATTATTTTTTAAACTACATCTTTTATGTTTCGCCCCCACTGGGAAATTTTCCTGGCTCCGCCACTGGTTGTACTATTTTTCTTAACTAAGTTTTTTTTTTTCCACTGGGTTTTCTTAGTGTAAGATTTTTAATGAGACAACAAGGACTATATATGAGTTTATAAATGTCATATAATTTTTTCTTCAACTGGGTTTTTCCTACGTGGTTTTCCTAATAAAGTTTTTAACGAGGCATGAACGTATTTGAATATACCATTCATGTATCCTGGACTCTTTTATTGTCTGGGTTTTGTCTAGGTTTTTTCCCACATGGTTTTCCTAGCAAGTTTTTGACGAAGCAAGATTGTGAATAAATAATGTCAAAGGGAGAGTGTTAAAAAGTATACTTATTGTGACCATTATGTTGTAACTGTTATAAAGGTCGTATTTAGTATTAGTATTCATGTTGTAAGCTATTATATATTTGTGTACTTCCCTTGTAAAAGGCCACTGATGATGAGGAATGAAAGATCAATCTTGCTTTGGGCTTGTTTGGTTATCAGCGGTTAGAAGTTAGCGGTTATCAAATAGCGGATTGTATTAGCGGGTTTGACCAACGGATTGTATTAGCGGTTTGTAAAAAGATGTTTGGTTAAATTAGCTGTTTAGATTAGCGGTTAATATGTAAAATGACCTAAAAGGACATTCATATTATTATTATTATTATTATATAAAATAAAATTTACAATAACAACAACAACAATAATAATAATAATATTACAAAACAAAAATAAATTATAACAAAAATAAAAAAAGAAAAGACAAAGGGGAGCCACCCCTTGTAAATGATGTGGGATTTTTATCCCACATCGATATTATATGGAAGAGGAGCACTGCTCATCCTCTTAAGGGAAAAGCCCATCAGGCTTCTCGCAAGGAAGCCGTAGTGCCTTTTGGCGCTACTCAGTTAATTTTTTTTTAATTGTTATGTATGAGGGCGTTTTGGAAAAAATTATATTTTTCATAAAACGCCAAGCTCAAACAGCGTTTGAGTTTTCAGTGGTTTGGAGCAATCTGCTGCTTCGAACCGCTGCTAACCAAACATTTACTTTGGCGTTTTGACTCGGTCAAAAAGTCAAAAGTTGGCGGATCCGTCACTAACCAAACAAGCCCTTTGTCTTATGGTCTTTGAGCTTTCTCCCTGCAAATGTTGTATGAGTTAATTTCTCTAAGGGTGTGTTTGGAAAGCAGGAAAATGACTTATGGAAAATGAGTCATTATGGAAAATGATGTTTTATGGAAAATGAGTCATTTTCCGGAAAATGAGTTCATTTTTGGTGTTTGGATATACTGAAAACTGTCTGTGTGTGTTTGGTTCATTTTACGGAAAATGAGTAGAAATGTATAATTATATATTTTTATTATTTTATTTAAAATATAAAAATATATAAACTAATAATATTTATTAGAAATTAGAAATATATATATATTTTTTCAAAAAAAGGTCGCAAGAAGCCATTTTCCATTCCCGGAAAATGACTTCCGAATTGTTGTTAACGGAAGATGTTTTCCGTTGACCATATTTTTCAGATGTTGCCAAACACCAAAAACCCGGCGAAATTATTTTTCGGTTTACCAAATACGTCCTAAAATAATTTATGGGTATCAAATTTTCAAAAGTAGAATACTTCGTGCAAAAACTTTATTAACTATTACTCTAAAAAAACTTTATTAACTATCATTTTCCTTATAAATATAACTAGTTAACTACTGTATTTTAATTTTCCGAGATTCGACCGAGACGAAACCCTATCTGCCCAGACGCGAACAGAGTTACAGAGGCGGACCCAGACGATTTCTTCACTCCTCGCTTCCTGGCCTTCACTTCCTGTTTTCTTCTTCTGGCTCCCTATCGCCGATCACTTCTTACGCTCAAGGTTCGTTTTGTTCTCCCTAATTCTTCTTTTGTAAATTTATTCTATTTAATAGCTCTATGGAATTGGGGAATGCATGAGTGGCCAGTTGAGTTTGGCTAAATGATCAAAGTGATATGCGGCCTTCTCTACTGTTCTTCTTTTTATTACTTCCCATCTTATCCAAGTTGCTTCGTGGTGTTCTGTAATCTCTATGGTTTATGTTAATCTGGTTTAAGGCAATGCTCTGCATCAATGTTAATGTTCTACCTAATATGAAATCAACGGCCCATGTTTGACAATGGATCATTTATGTAGAAATTGTCATGTTTGAGGACGGAATTGGGAATTCTCTCTCTCTCTCTCTCTCTATTTTTTTTTATTAGTTACTGCTTTGGGACCTGTAATCATTGTGTTCTTCATCAATTCAGTATCAAGGCAAGGCATATTGCTTCCCAATTTTTTTTTTATCAATGTTAATGCCTTACCTAATGTAAAATAGATGTGACCGGTGCTCAACAGAGGACCATTTATGTAGAAATGAAATTCCCTAGTCTGGGGACACAATTGGACATGCTATTTTTTCCCAACTATTTATGAACAAGGTGTTAAGGAGAATAGGAGATAAATAATGGGTTATATCTCCTTAGTAAGGATAAGAGATATGCCTTTGGATAAATTCAAAGGCCTGTTTGTGGTAACTTTCCTTTAGATCATAATGGGAATTGCCTAACCATGCTTTATCTTTAGTTGATTTTTCAGATAGGCACAAACTTAAATAGATATGCTGTATAATGCCGTGTTTCTTGTTTTTTGACGCTGTAATATGTTTGGCACCCCTTGGTTCCTTTTAATTATATATTGCTGTATATTGCCTTGATTTTGTTTTTTGGTTGACATCTTTACTTAAAGGAACATTATGTAAAGGAAAACTACAGTAAAGGAAATAAAAGAGAGAAGGATTGATAAGGATATGGTGGTTGAAACTTGTTTCTGATGGCTAGATTTCTCTTTATTTATATTCTGTATCTTTGATAACTTCTGTATGGTTACTCTTGAATTTAAAGCAGTGTACATTTGATGCACTTCCAAGTCTAAACTTGTTGACTATATGTGGTGAACAGCATGGCATCTTCAGTTGAAGCTACTCCCTTGGACTCTTCAACATGTATCAACAAATTTGAAGATCTTGAGTTTATGTGGGGTAAAAAGAGAGGAGTTGGCGGAAAGCGAAAAGAGGTTCAGTTTTATGAATCTTTTACATATGATGGAGTTCAGTATGCACTTTATGATTGTGTGTATATGCACACGAAGAGTGGAGGTGAACCTTACATTGGGAAGCTTATCAAAATATGGGAAAATGGAGATAAGTCCAAGAAAGTAAAGGTTCAGTGGTTTTTTCGACCTTCAGAGATTATGTATCATCTCAAGGATGAAAAGGTTATGGTGAATGAAATATTTCTTGCCTCGGGTGAAGGGATTGGTCTCTCAAATGTCAACCCTCTGGTAATTGATTATTTTGAGTGCTTTTATGCTCTACATTATTTTTACTCTTGGTCTACTCTTATTCTGAACTATCTTTCCATCTGTTTTCTCACACTCGTATTTTAGTTAGTCCTAATAGTTTAGTCACCTAAGGAAATCTAACTATTTTTTGCACTTGACCGGACATTGAAGGCACTTCTTAACTTATTTTTAACCACAGTTTCTCAATTCATGGGTTACTTTTTAACTTGTAACATTTTTTTTTCTACTACCATTTTCTCCCCCATCTTTTTCTGAAACTATATTATTCACCCAGATTACGAACATAAAGGATAGATAGAGTTGTTGGTTTGGCTATATTCTGTCTTGTATCTTATTTGTAGAGGTCCTAAACTCTAATAACTTTGTCACCTAAGAATAAATTACTACATTTCACATTCCAAGATATTATAAAAGTTTTTTTTAGGTTGTTATTCTGTTATGATTCTCTCATTTTGTTTTTTCATTCATATATGTTTTCTTCGCTGCTAGTTAATGCAATTATACAAGAATCTCTTTGTTTAGTACTCATGGGTGTCTCTCTTCTAACATTGGGTTACTCATCAGTCAAAATGATGACCTATTTTTTTCTTACCCCATTCATATCTACTCTTTTCAACTATTAGTTTATGCAATTGTGGATTTATTTTAATTTTTTTTTAATTTTTTTTTTGTTTGTGTTGTATGTAGTAATGGGTGTTTCTCTCCAATAAAGTTGGATCATTGAGCCATCTTAATTTACAACATTTTTTTTCTCCTACTAGAGAGCATATAGGAACAGAATAATTTTTCATTTCATTCTAATTCTAAAATGTACTAATGTAATATGTTGTTAAGAATATTCATTCCCATTCATCATTTTATTCTATACATAATTTTATTCTAGCATACCAGGGATACCTAAGAGCAACATAGTTGGAATAGTAAGAGACACTTTAGAACCAACTAATGTGTTTATCACTTGCCCATAACATATCTACAGATTTAAATAGTCTCCATCATGTTGGAGTGTGCAAATAATTGGTCTCTAACAGTCCAACTTTGAATAGATATTTTTTGCTAACCCTGCATCTATGAAGAGTTTCTGGTGAAGAGATTTGGTGATTTGCCAATTGATCATTTTAACTAACAAATGATGTGTCTTTGAAAGTTGCAATTAATACTTGTATGTTAATGTTAATTTCTATCGTGAAAGAATATACTGGATGTAAAGTTAAAACTACTTGATCATTGTCACATATGAGTTTGATAGGTGAAAACATTCAAACTTGTGGCCTATCCACTTTGTGTAATGCAGGGACAAAACATTTTTGCATAAAATTATGGTTTTAATTTTACTGGAAATGTAAATTGATTCTTGGAAAACTTCTTTATTTTTATTTTTATTTTATTTTATTTTTTATGCTTGTATTTGTAAAAATGCTTTGTACCCCAAAAATCATGTAAAATGTTAGATGCATTTTTTTATTTTTTTTATTATTTTATTATTTTTTTAATTTTAATCTCAAAAGTACAACTATCAATTATGACATTCCTTTGCAACCCAGTCAACCTTATTCTTATTCCACATTTCCACCCCTTTTGTAACTCATCCCTACTGTGGCACTTATGAGTGGTTTGCAAATAAAAACTTTGTTTGATTAATAAAAATTTCATTGTAGTTATTCTTAAAGTAAAGATAATCCATTCTTTGGATTTTTTTTTGGGGGTGGGGGGTGATTGTTTTAAATGCTGAACTAATTTTGATTTCAGCCCCTACACTATAGTGGTATTTCATACCAATTTGGAAAGTAATGGTCCCTTTAATTGGAAAGTGGACAAAAAGTCTCCATTAGGATAATATTATAAAATTTATTGGAGGGACCATATAATTTTGGTCTTTTGGAGGTGGGGAGGTTACTACTATTTTGAAGTTGGAAATTTTTGTTATTATTGTTTTCAAATTTTCAATTAGTTATATACCCATTATTGTGTATTTGCTTTTAATTGAAGTTGTATTGTCTCTGAACACTTGACATTTGGAAACAAATTTTGTAAACCATTTTCATTTTTTCCCCTTGAATGAACTGGCCATTGGTGAGTAGATGTTTCAATCAAATCAGCTCACTTGTTCCGAGTCCCTAGGCCATCAATCTGTATTCAGCTTCTACATTAGTTCTGCAACTGCATTCTGCTTCTTACTTTTCCAACGTAGTGACTATATGTTGATTGTCTATCCATGAGACTTGTGCATGTCATTTCTATTCATACATCAAAGTAGGTCTTTTCTTGATGATCTAGTAATGCATGTATTAATAATGCGAACTATCTCATTCTAGTGACAGACGAGAATGATTAACTGGCTCACAATTTGCATTGCAAAATATATTCCAAGATAGGTTACGATGAGATAATTCTACCTCCCAACTATCACTGGTATTTTTCTAGATCAGATAAGAGTTCTGCCTTTTTGGTGAAAGCACAGGATTTGGATTTATAAGTGTGCCAGCAGCTCTAGAATCTGCTGTTTCCTCAAGCATATATGGAGAATACATCTTGGTCGGGAAGTTTGGAAGTATATGTTCTTCAAAGGTTGCATGTGCCATGCATTTATTATGCAGCCTCAAGATCAAAAAAATACTTCATCTTTCCCTTATTCTCTGTCTGGAAATGTTGAAGTAAATCTTGCTTTAGTTGGTTTCTGCCTTCAGTATCATCCCATTTCATAATAATATCATTTACACACACAACCAGAGAAATTCAATTGCGCTTGCTTGATTGGTTATAAAATTTGCCCCTGATGATTATCCTACATGTAATGTGTGATTGTGTTCAGTCTCTAAGGAATGTTTTCATGTAAGATGTGTACAGTAGATGTTTTGAACAATTCATCTATCTTTTGGGCTATGAATATTGATTACTGAATTTTTGTGAATTACATCAGGAAGCAATTGCTGGAAAATGCAATGTCCTTTGTATTTCAAAGGATAGCAGAAATCGTAAACATTCTGAAGAAGATCTTAAGAATGCTGATTTTGTATTTTACCGGGTATTTGATGTTGGAAGATGTACATTGGATATGATAGGCAACAAAGTTGGTGGCTTGGAAGGTATGTGTCTAAGGCTTTTAGGGTTCTCATTTTGTCTTATTTGCAATAGCTTAATAGTAGGGAATATTGCACTTTTAGTCTATAAGTTGTGTGTAAATAGTGGTTTTATTCCATGATTGGTTTTGTAGTGTAAATCTCATTCTCAGTTGTGGCCTTTTTTGCGGTTTTAGACTTTTACCCTAACACTAGTTGTTTACCTTAGTTACTTTTGCCAGAAACCCTAATTTTAAGGGTATGAAGGTAAAAACAATGATTCTCCCCTGGCTAGCTTTTATAATCCATGACCATGAGAGATCTATGTTGTGTGATGGCTAAACCACCACTTGGACATCCTAAAACTCCTCGAAGTCGTGGCAACTAAGACCATGATTTACCTCTTCATGGAGCTTGCTCATAGTAGTAAGCTATTCTCCAAGCTCACCTATTATGGTCGTTTCTCCCTCTTAGTTGTCAAGTATTATTTCACTTGCTTGCTTCCACCTACATTTATTCCGCTAGAATGGTGTCACCCCTTGTGCATCCGTAACCCCTTCCTTGACAAGGAAAGTAGATCTAGATCTTTGACTTTGACTCCAAAATGGCCTCGACATTGCAATACTTCACCTCACCTAGGAGGTGATGATTAGAAAAGGTTATGACATCGCAATAGTGCAAAGCAGTTCTCTTCTGTCATTCTATTAGTCTTTATTGTGAGGTGCCTTCCATTTATCAAACATGTGTTTTGCAATACTAAGCTAAGTGTTTTAGTTCCAAAATTGGATTTCAAAGCTGGTCGGAGCATAATTTAGTGGCTACTTGATCCTTACTCAATAATAAGACTAAGCATCGAGGAATTGATGAAGCTACCTTGGTTAAATAAGTCATCATCACAACTATATTAGAGAGCTGAACAACAATTCCTTAGGAGTTCGATAAGGATTGCAAACGCTTTGAAATCCATATAATTTCAATGTCTTTCTAGTTGGATTTATTAGGGTTGTTTGTTCTAGTGGGATTGAACAAGAAGGAAATGAGGTTCACCACAAATGTTGAGGTGAATAGGTTGAGGAGATGTTAAAGAGGGAGTGAAGCAAGGTATATGGCTTAGAGGGTCAAGGGGGAAGGGGGATTAGGTTGGTGAAAGCGAGAGTAAAGTTGGTGGTGGAAAGTCTTTATGTGGTGATAGAGCTATGGTTAATGGAGATGAAGGTTGTTAATGGAGAAATGAACTTTGAACGATGGACATGAAGGTTGTTAATGGAGAAATGAACTTTGAACATACATAATCGAAGGATAAGCGAGTTGGTTGAAAGATATATGTTTTTCATTGGTTGTATGACGGTACAATGATGGGTCTTGATCTGTTTTGTTGTATATGTGGGAATAAGAGAGGAATTATGTTTTTATCTTATTACCCCTTAAAATTAGGGTTTCTAGCATATATAATCATGGCTATCAAGGTGTCCGGTCAGTGGAGACCGGACTCCTGATGAGTTCGCCTCACCTAAAATGGGCAAGGCAAGCTCAGGCCTATCCCAGCTTTGATCCGGGTTCAAATAGGGTCGACCGGAATTATTAAAAAGAAAAAAGGGGATTAAAACCCTTCGTAGCCTCGGAACATCGCAACATTCAAGCTTTGTTTCTGTCGCATACTCGCATCGCAATGATCACATTCAACTCCACCGGCGTTGTCGACTTTTGCTCTGCCGGCCACCGTCGCCGTCGACTTCCAGCTCGCCGACCACAGCCGTCGCGTTGCACTCTTTCCTTCTCAAATATCCGACTGCCATTCTTTCTTCTTTCTTTCTTCTTAGCCGTTCCTTCTTCGCTAATTCTGCAGAGTTGCCGCTCCTTTTTTCTTTTTTTCTTTATATATATATATACATATGAAAAATGGTCAAATAAGCCCCTAAACTTTATCTGAAAAGTCAATTAGGTCCCTAAACTTTTAAAAAGTGCAATTACACGCTTTAACATGTTATACGGAGGCAATGAAGTCCAATAGCCGGTAATTGACCTGCTATTACAGGTCATTCCCATTCCGGCATCATCTCAGGTGAGAGTCTGGCTGTCACCGATCACATTCTCCGGCGGAAGGCGACTACACCAGTGGTCGCCTTCCATGGAGGGCGACCAGATTTGGTCGCTTCTTCAGGAGAAGGCGACCACTGGTCTTCTCACCTTCCGCCAGAGATTGTGATCGGCGACGGTTCCGACCGATCTAGTCGCCTCTCCAGGAGAAGGCGACCACTGGTGTAGTCGCCTTCCGCCAGAGATTGCGACCGACGACAGTCGGACTCTCGCCTGAGATGATGCCGGAATGGGAATGACCTGTAATAGCAGGTCAATTACCGGCTCTTGGACTTCATTGCCCCGATATAACATGTTAAAGGGTGTAATTGCACTTTTTAAAAGTTTAGGGACCTAATTGACTTTTCAAATAAAGTTTAGGGGCTTATTTGAACCCTTTTCGCATATATATATATATATATATATAATATACATCGGCTAAGCATCGACTCGGCGGTCGGCAACATCTTGCTGCCCTGATAACCATGACTATAATAGAGTCAAATGACTAACGTTAGGACAAAGTACTAAAACCGCAAAAAATGTGGCACAACTGAGGACAAGATTTACAAAAGTCACCAATCAAAGTGCAATAATTCTGATAGATTAAAATCTTATGTATGCTGTGTTTTGCATTGTTGGTACAGTTAAGTTTGTATTTAACAGAAATGAGAGTGAAATGGCCAGTGATGTTCTCAAACTTCCTTCTGATCAGAAAGAAGATAAGTGTGCTAATGTGATGGTAAATAGGCAGAAGTCATCTAGTGATTTGAAAATTGGAAAGGGTGATGGGAATTCAAGCGGTATAGTTTTGAAGAAAAATGGACGAGAAGTAAAGCATGGAGATCAAAATGTTTTATCAAGTGAGCTAGGTTCACTAAATAAAACAAAGTCTATAGCTGTGGAGCCAATAGAAGACAACAAAGTGACAACTAAAGCTCTCAAGGATCCTTGTGGGCTGGGCAAGGATGTAAAATCTGCAAAGTATTTAGTAGATAGGCCTTCAAAGAAGGCCAAGATTGATATCTCTACTAAAATATCTGAAGATAAGAATAAAAGTAATGTTCAGGAACCTAATGCTTGGTATGGAGAAAATGAGGACAAAGTTCTGCCAAAAGCTGTCAATTCTTCTGTTTCTAAAAGTTCTGCCAGGTTGGACAATAATTCAAACAGTAAAATTTCTGGCCCTTATGACAGAAAATCTTTGGTTAAAAGTGCCCCTCCTGCAGCAGTAACAACACAAACAAAGGCTGGACATGTTAAACATTCTCGTGAGATGGGCAAAGATAATAAATCTGAAAAAGAATCTATTGTTGTAGAAGAGAGAACTTCAAAGAAGGCAAAATTTGATACTTTTGATAAGGTATCCGAAGATGGGAAAAGTAATGTTCAAAAACGTAGTATTAAGCATGGAGAGCATGCTACCAAAGCTTCATTGAATGCCACCAATTCTTTTAAAGAAAGGGCTATAGCTCTAAAATCTTCCAGTGGATTGGATGAGGGTCTTCCAAAAGCAAAATCGTCAGGGAAACCAAACAAGCTATCTAATAGCAACGCACTACCTTTGGGGGATGCTTATACAAATAAAAATCAAGAGTTTGAAGGCAAGAGCTTTGAAGCGACTCCAAGACATGTTGCCGTAAGTTGTGCCTATGCATCATTTTGTTGTGAAAGTTTAATTTACTTGATATGTGAGATGAGGAATTGCAAGTTTTAAATTGATCACGGGCATAAATAAGTGATGGAGAAAATGGAATAAAATGATGTAATGAAGGTTTCTCATGCTAAGAGATGAACTCACCTTTGTTCTTGAGGAGGTTTCGAGGCGTGTGTCCTTGATACCGTGGTTGAAGGCAAGCACTTGATAAGTACACCATACCTACCACACAAAGCCTATTGCAAGAGTTTTATAAGTTAGGCATGTACGTTCCTTTTGCTAAGCACAATAAAAATAGACATGCACATTATTGAAGGTAAGTGTCTTTGCCCCATTGCATTCTTGATTTCTTCCCTATTTTGGTCTTATATGTTACCATAACCACTAAGCCAACCTCTTCTAGCTTTGTCAACTCAACACCTCCCTTTAAAACCTTTTTTTATTTTTATTTTTATTTTTTTTCCCGATTCATTTATCTAATCTAATTTGAAAAATTTTCATTCGATTGTGCATGACCGTTCACAAACAAAATGCTTGATAACTCTTGTTTCATGGTTGTGGGCAAGAAATTGTGGTACAAAGTTCTAGGTAGTTATTACATTGACTTTGCAGTTATCATTTGATCAAGTGGACCTATGTACTGTGATGGTATCACCTTCTTGAGTCCACTTTGACTGACAAAATGGTGTTTGTTGAAATTGAGGGATTGAAAGACATGGCGGGTGGAGATTAACAACCACCCGCCAGTTAGGCGGAAGCAAAATATGTAAGAAAACCAGAGAATAATAGAATATATGAATATATTATAATGAAAGAGTACAATAGGTTATTCTCTATGTTCCTAAGTACCTATATATATACTAATAGGAATATGAAACTAAGTCCACCCTACAGGAGTTTCCTAATATTCAATAAAGGTTTCCTAATATTCAAACAGTGTTATGAACAATGTTCCTTTGGGGTCTAGTGATATTAAGTTTGTAACATTCCTTTGAGAGAGTTATTGGACATGATCCTTTCTATTCTTGTTTTCTTCTATTTTCTTATATCTTATATATATATAACCACAACTATTATGGCCCCCCGACTCTAACTTCCTCATGAATTTAGCTTGATTTTTTTGTTTTGTTTTTTTTTTTCCCTGACCTATTTAGTTCAGTTAATTGATCATGACCATTTACCACCTAAATGTTAGTAATATAATTTGTTCCATTTTCAAGGATTAAGAGATTGAGGCAAAAAATATAGAAGGTATTTATGACTCATTTACAACATTGGCTATTTGGTATGTGGCTATGAGCACAAAGTGAGTTGCTATTTTGTGTCTTTAGTTTGTGTAATCCATTGGCTGTCACAATTGGTATTAGAGCTTGCACATCTTGGAATTGTGAAGTAATGTTCTATGGTGGTAACCACCTCTTGATTTTGTGATCTCTTTCATTTGATCAAGTGGAGCTAATTGATACTTCATGTCTTCTCTTGATTCCACTTTGCTTGGCAAAATGGTGTAATGAACTACTTGAACATCATTCCTTTGGGGTGTTATGATTATAAGTTCGTAACATCCCTTCCACTAATTTGTGGTACATGAGATTAAAGCGAAAAGGAAGCACTCATTTGCAAATTTAGGTGCGCACATCTAAATCTAAATTTAGTTACAATTGGTGAGCTCTAACCGTCAAGATAGTGTGCTAAGTGGGGGCATTATCTTTATGTGTTAATTGACAATCTCAAATCAATCTGTATGTGCAATAACAAGGGTATTTATGATTATTCTATATCAAAACATTGTAGTAAGGTTTTATATTTGTATACAAGTTATAAGCACTGCGCCAAACCCACTCTCACCATGACTAGGTTCATGGTTAGGGCTTATGCACATTCAACGCCCTAAATCATAGCATAAATGGAAAGTTGTAATAATTGCTTATACATCTTGTAGTCATTGGTAGTAATTTGTGTCATTGAATCCAAAACAACATTAATATTAGTGTAGAGCTCATAGCTACCTTCTAGCTATCCCATTGAAATGGGATTAGGTGTGCACATGCATTCTTTGGAATGTCGTCATTGACATTTCAACTTTTGTAACTTTATTATTTCCTAAATTCTTGGATGTTCTATTTCTATGGTAATAAGTGATTGATTAAATGGAATATGCCTCACCTCACTCCAAATGGAGCATACTTATTTTGGGGTTTGGTTGGGAACGTACTTTTCTCACCAAGGAGGCAAATCAAATTTTGAAAATCTTATATTTTTAGAACTAATTTCATTTGGTGTGTTGACAAAAATATTTTATTTTATTATTTTGCTTTCTAATTTTAAGACATTCTTTCTGTCCCATTTTATTGGTTCTACTTTCCTTTTCAGGGGTTGTTTGGAAGAGCAATTGGAAAGGTTGGAGTAGTCCACCACTCCAACTGCTCTTCAAAGAGACATTCAAATGGGAACTCTTTGATTGGAGTGGTTATTACCTCCATTCTAACCACTCTAATCTCACCATTCCTAAATGCGCCGTTAGTCCATTCCAAAATATTTCTTAATTTCATAATTTATACACTACTTTTTTACTTTTTTCAATTTACCCTTTTTTCTTATTAGATTAGTTATTTACTTGTTCTAATTTACCCTCTACCTTTCTAGATTGGAGGGGTAAAATTGGAATGGAAGTGACATTTTTTTTTTGAGTACTACTGACTCTGTTACAATGTAGTAACTGTTCATAGCTACTTTCTCAACCTACTGAAGCACAACGAGTCAACAGGTGCCTCCACTGAGGCTCGAACCCACTCCCATCATCCATGTGAGAGTGTTAATCGGGACACCGGGTGCCACTTGACCACAAGGTCTTTGGCTGAAGTGACATTTTATTTGTTTTTGTAGAAACAATGCCAAACATAAATAGGACTTAAATGACTTGCATATTAATGATTGGTCAAATCAAAAATTTTTTGGCTTAGTTTTTTTAAAATTTTCTTTATTTCTTTATAAGTTTTCAATTTAACTTTTTTGTGTTTAATAGAATTTTCAATGTAGTTTTTAAATATATAAATTTTATTAGCTAATACTAAATTAAATATTACGGAGTACAAAAAATTGAATTGTAAATAATTTGAGTCAAATTTCACATTGTAGCGGATGTCATATAACAAGGGACCAAGAGTATTTTGTCTCTCTGATGGGTTCTGATTTTCCTTCACAGTATATTTTCCTCTTTGTGTGAGAGTTGTGTATTCTAATGGTGATGGTTAATGCTTTTAGATTTAGGACTTTTTGACATTAGCTAAGGACGGGTTGTAGACAATTTGGTATTTCGTTTGTCAATTGTCTACTGTGTTTGACTTGATGTATATCTCCCTTGGACATTGTAAATTTATTTTGTCTTATTGCCTTGTTTTTGTTTGTGCAACTGCAACTATGGTTTTGTATAGATAAATTCTTGTTCTTATCGATATTTCCTTTTTCATTGCAGGAGCCAGTCACATGGTTCAAGGAGCTTGTGAGTGTTTCTCCTCTTGCTTTATTTTGACAGAAGTTTAATGTACTACTGTTCTACTTCTCTTTTAACTTCTATAATGCTGATTTCTAGGTAATGTATCACAAAGCGAATAATAAAAAAAGTCTAACATACGCTTTAACTTCAAGAATGATCATAAGGAAAGAAATCTCTCAAAAGATGTATTGAATACTCAAATGTATGCCAAAGTGAGGGCATCGGTTGTAATGATGACTTCGGGGCTCCAACTTAAGACAACTGCTATTTCTAATCCAGCTTGGATTTGATGTGCCGCTTTCAAGCTCTTTGCAAGTTGAGCATTGGGCTTTATTGGTACTAGTCCAGTTCTCTTTTGCATGGGGCACTCTTGGATTTCCAATAGTACCTCCTACATCATTGGGACAGTGAGACAATAGTAGTGAAAGCAATGTTGGTAGGGCAAGACTTGTGGTAAATCCTTCTGATACATATACCGTGCCAATTGTCTTTCTTGTTTCTTGGTCTTGTACTGAGTTGTGTACATTCCTAAATGTCCTTATAACTACCAGTCTACCACATAATCAGAAGAAAGGTAACCAGACAAATAAGAGAGAGTTGATGAACTGAAATTAAGTTACAAGGACATTTAGGAATGCACACAACTCAGTACAAAGGCAAAGATGACAGAGGTGTAACCTCTCCTATTCCAGTAGGCATACCTGTTAGTCCATGGCCAAAAATAACTATTCGGAGAAAATTTGAGAAGGAAGTATGGTTGAAAAGGGAAAGATTATCTGAATGGTGATTAGTTGCACTTGACTTGAAGACCCAACTAGTATTAGACTGGGAGATGCATTAGGAACAATAGAGGTTCTAGTCAAGCAGCACCATGACTAACTTCACCGTTGAAAATTTCACCCTTGTCATTGATAAAAAGAGCCAATATATAGCTGTTGGAATACCCCCAGAAGAAAAAAGTTATCGCCAAAGACTAGCTAGAAAAGATTGTTGGAGATGGTCTGATGTTTTGGTGTGTTATAGTGAGCTTGCTTGAGGAGAGGTGGGGCGTACAGTGGCTACCTGTGGTGGGACAAAGTGGGCAGTGGTCGACTGGTCCAGAGAAAATTGATACCTCTGATTTTATTGGAACTTGCACTAGAAGAAAGAAATTGAGGATCTAGGTTTTGAATGAACAGTAACATTACTGTTCATGCTGTATAGAATCAGGTATTCAGGGTCTTGGATTGAGGCTCTGATACCGTGTTGAATTTAATATATAAAACTAGAGCATACACACATATACACTAGTACAAAAAGGCTCCTGAGATAACCCAACTCAGGAAATGCCAACAACCCTTTATATTTCTATACATGCTTATCTGTTGAATTTCCTCCCATGTTTCTCAACAATAAGATGACTAATGCTGAGGTCACAAATTTTAAATTATTTAAACTGTTCCAAATCGGTAAAAATATAGTATTGTAATGAGCTGGCAACAAAACGTGGTGCTATTTAGTTGCACAAGACAAGCAATATCTAGGATATATTTATGTGGAGTTAACCACTTCACCCTCTGTAAGCCATATCCAATTAAGTTTTGCCTCTCTTTCATATACTAGTTGCCTCCCAACCAATAATAGCTTCATTTCATTGGTTTCTTTGATATCAATGCCTTGTTATAAAGCACTTATGGTGTTTTATTCAGATAGTGCTTATTTTCATTTTTCCTTATTTCCAGTCATGGGAGGAAAGAATGCAAACTGCAAATGACCAGGGGAGACTTGTCTTACTCCAAAATTTGGATCCGGGATTTATCTCAGCAGAAGTAGAGGTAATGCATTGCCATATTAACCATATTTAGTTATTAAAAGTGAATTGTTGCTTTAGATTTGATTGTTAACCATATCTAATTGTTGTATTTCCTCTTTTCATGCACACCCTATTAAATTTCATTATTAAATAAAAATTCATGGTGATTAGCATCACTTCAAATTGTTCATTTGGTGTTTAAAGATTGGGAGTATGCTCTCTAATCTTTATCATGGTTTTAAAAGGTGTTGGGGCACGCTTCATCCCTTAGGCAGAAACCTTAAGCACAGGGTGTATGCCCTGTGTGTTGTAGCAAGGGTGCACTCCACCTTGGGGCTTATCTTGAGGCGTTCTCAAACACATTAGTAAAAAACTAGGGTTTAAAAGTAGTCCAATTCTCCTAATTAGAAGAGATGAACCAAACAATCACCTTCTCTAGACTCCAACAGCTTGTGCAACTCAATTTCCACTGCTCACTCCAGACGAAGTTTTGGCCTCTCCAGATAGAATTCTCTGTCTACTTTATTGCTACGCAAGTGCGGGCTTGGAAGAACATGTTTTTTCTTTTTTTATTTTTATTTTTTTTTTTATTTTTATTTTTTTTGTTCTTCTTGTTCTTCAATATTTTATCCTACTATGGTTGTCTTGGATAAAGAGTGAGAGGGAAGCACAGAGTCTGAGCCCTCCGCAAGACTAAGAGGCACATGATATTTGAAAAGAAACTAAGAGTTTAGAATTCTAAAACTCTACAATTATCTCAAATGTTAATTATATAATTAATATAATTATTAATTGAGAATAGCATTATTTCATGCATGTGTATATTACATGTGTGTGTGCATATTATCTTATATATTTGAATTAACATATTACATATTTTAATTTATTTTTTTTGGGGGTCTATTTTTAGATTTAAGCCTTTTTAAACCTTGATCTTTATGCAAATTGTAGTTTACCCTTGGACTTATGCTTGCCCCAAAAAAAGGATTTCAAAGTATTATATTATGAGTTTTTCTGGTTCAAAAAAAAAAAAATAGTATGAGTTTTTCTTAATGAGAATCTGCAAGCTAATTAGTTTGAGCTTGAATTGGATTTCCAAGGAGAAAAAGCAGTGTGTGTTGGTGGAGTAGAGGAAGAGACCAAATTGGAGTTGACTCTATATCGATAATTCATGTTAAGCCTCTGCTCCAATAAATCATTGAATTATGCCCACTACATTTCTGAGAAAGGCCTAAACATTGAATCAGTGTTGTTAAGGTCGCCTAGGTGTCCAGTCGGTGGAGACTGGTTGCCTAACGAGCTCACCTCGCCTTGAGAAAAATACCCCTACTAATACGTAGCTGAGAGCCTTAGACGCTGATTCCCCACCTTGCCTTAGCGGTTGTTTATTTTGTTTTATGACAGGTTATGGCTGAGAATGAAAATGACTCCAATTATGATCCATCACCGGATCTTTAAAGGAAGGCTAAATTTAAAGACCCATGCTAGAAATGCTAAATTATTGCATAATGTAGTATTTATTGTTGAGATTTGAGAATATGTTTTATATATATATATATATATATATATATATATATATGTTGTATTTCTGATTTGGTGGTGTTTTAATGAAGTTGATTTGGTTTTCAAAATATATATATATATATATATATATATATATATATATATATATATGTATGTATGTATGTATATTCTCATTGCCTATTTGGCGCCTAGGCGGTTGGTGACACCTCGCCTTGAATCTCTGCCTTAACAATAATGCATTGAATCAATTTTTTTTTTGTTCTCATTCATCATCTCCTTAATGGCAGTATTTTTGGTGCGCTTTGGAGAATGGTACTAACTACTAAACATGTGTATGATTGTAAATCAAAATGTCTATGTTTTAGAAGTAAAAACTAAAAATACTAACAAATTATAAATGTTTGGAAATGGCTCCTTAGCTTATTAAACTTCACTTTTACAAAATTAGTTAACTAACAAAAACTTCTCTCCCTGTTTTCTCAACCGAGTTCAATTGAAATCTCTGATTATTCCCCAACTGATTTGGCACATTTAAGAGTGTTTAGTTGAATTGATTATCTATATTTCTTTACCAATCAAAACCCAAGAATCCATTAAATACAAGCATCCAGTGTAAACTTGACTTAAATATACTTATATTCTATATATGATCATTCAAGAGTTTACTTCCTAACAATCTTTTTATAAGTATGGTGGAAATCTCTGCACTATGCAATTGGTGGGGAATTGAAAAACATGTATTTAGAATAGAAGCAATAATTGGACTAATAGCTGGGTTTGGAGTTTGAGACCAATTGGGAATATTCTCCATGTGCAGTGTTAAGGTCCCATTCAATAAGAGTATTTAGTCCATGTTTACTAAGATGGTGTTGTGATTGGTCGTAGGTATAAGTCAACACCGCACAACTTTAATGCGTGAAGTTTGCTTTTGAGCTATTCTTGTTGACTGCAACACTTTTTTTAAATTTTAAATCATTCCATGATTGGATTATAATAGTGACTTTAAGGATTCAAGTGGATGAGAAGTCATTCTAAGGTTTGGCTTCTCACACACTTTGTCAATGGTTTAGTTGTTTAAACTTGACTCTGCCATTTCCATCAAAGTCCATGGCTATACTGGGGCAACTTTAAATCAGTTAAAGTTGATGCTCTGACTCTCTTTCCCTCAATACATCACCTTAGTTTTCATATATATATATATATATATATATATATATATATATATATATAATTTTCTTTCACTCAATGCCTTAAACCATCTCCTTTTTTTTTCCAATACTGATAATCTATTTTCTAGGATATAATTTGGCATGCATTAGAGGAGAAATGCTCAACTAAAATGTTCCAGCGCACTGCTTCATCAAGCTCTAATTCTGGTATATATTATTTCTATATTTTCGTTTGATATATGGGCACTAAATGATATTATTTTTTTCCTGCATAAGTTTGATATAAATGCTCATGATTTTTCTACTCTTTCCTTGCCTTTTAGAACATGCCTACTGTAAATCACAAAATTACTTTTGCCTGCTAAATTGAAGTTGTTAACTTGTTATCATCTATGTTTGTTTTTTGTGTGTCTTAGTATATAATACTTGAGGGCTTGAAGTTCGGCCTCTCTTATTCTTACTATTAGCACCATTCTCTAAATCAATAGAAAGCCAATGGCAAACATATCAATATTCCTACTACTAAATATATTTCTATTTCCCCCCCTAGGGCAAGCTTTGGCTATTTTCAGAACAAGGGAAGCAGCAGAGAGGGTTATCAAAAGGTTAAACAACAAATGCTTAATGGTGTCTAATGAAAGGTTTGGTTTTGCATATACTTAATTCTTGTTTCTGATCATCAGGAATGCATGTTACTCGGTGATTGATTGGCTAGATATTGTAATGCCAAAATGCTGTAAATAGTTCTTTATTGAACTCTTCAGGTTTTTGGGCTCATGTTGAACTGAACTCCACAAAATTAGCGTTATCAAAATCTACTTTTCTAAGTCCATTTAATATTATTAATCCTTGTACACCATTGTGGGACAAAAGTCATAGTACCTTCTTGCCATTTTTTCCCTCTGCATTAAGGCCCTTTTTGAAAATTTAAGGGATTGTAAAATTGGAGAAGATGGTAATAGATGTAGTCATAGTTGTGAATAGATATAGATAGCAGGGATATTGGTGGTGATGGGGAGATAGGTAAGTAGAGAGTGGTGATGGTGGGGTAGGTGTAGATAGGTGAAGTGGAAGTTCATAAGTAATGACAATGGTGACTATGGATGATTTTATGTGTGTTGTATTTGAAAATTTGAAAGAAAAAAAGTAAAAGTGTTTCCCAAATTCCTTTGTTCTGTTTGAAAAATGAGAAACTGTTTTGGAAAACAATGCTTAAAAAACACATTTTGTGCTGGCTATCCCTTGAGATTAATAAAACACATCTCCTTGTGGCCATCGGATCAGTGATTGGTGTGGTGTTCTTCTTCATATGCTTGGTCTGCAGACTCTTTTACAATCACTTGGTAATGGTGAGAGTATTTTAAAAACTCAGTATGTGGTTTCGATGCTGATCAACTTATGTTCACCATGCTACCCTACCTTTCTCCACTCTTGCACAGAATTTCTATTTTAATGTGCTTAAATACAGACCTGTATTGGAGTGAGTAATATTGCATTTTTATTATACCGTGGTCTTATGCAAAAGCATAAAATTTGTAACTTATGCTTGCAGGCCACTTGTTGCTGACATTGTAGCACTTCCCAAATCCGAAAGAAGTAGTGCACCATCATTTGCTGGCCATATTTTTATTGACAGAGTTAGACATCAAATGCAGAGGGAAATGGTCAGACCTCTTTCTCTCATTAAATACCTTCATATTGAAATTCAGTTTGAGTTTTGAAATTTATTTATTTATTTATCAGAGAGAAGCTGTATCTACATCTCACTGTTCTCAACCCAACACCATTGAATATGAAATGGCCATGGAATGGCGTTTACTGCAGTCTCGATCTGATTTCTGGTGGAAGATGCTGTTCGAGGTATTAAACCAGCTTTTTTGTTCCTTGCTTGGTTGACTTTGGTCAGGATTTCTTTAACTTCTAGCTACTTGCTTTATTTCTATTTCCAGCAACAAAGGCGAGATAGGAGAAGAATCGCCACCAAATTGAAGTCAAAATGATTATCAACTCTAGTACATATTGTATGCCACCTGATCTCTACATATCTTTGCTTTCACCTTAAATGCTTCTAAGAACAGCTCAGTGTTGAATGGAGGAATTTTCAGAAGCTTCGCCCATTCATATTATTAGTTTTGTTGGGCTGATATGAAGTTAATCCCTACATACAAAAGAGTGCTATGGGTGTATAGATTTTGTGGTGTAAACTGTAGAGTAGATTTACTAACAAATTGATGACTAAATCAAATGAATTTGTTATGTTCTATTTTTACTCTTTATTTTTGGATTACATGATGTCCCTAGTAAATCTTTGCAAGCATTCAAGGCATAATGAAGATCGTTTGACTCATTTTCTTATTACAATAAAATGTTTCCTCACTCTTTACCAACAAGCTTTATCGACTATGTTTTAGCATTTCACCATAAAGACTAATCAACAATTTGTAAATATGGATATTACCATCTTTTAACAACCTTAATTATCACCATCGGAAAAATGAGCTTCATTTCAGAGGTTTTACAGTTAATACCAAAGAGACTTCAATGCCAATTCATACTCATGATAAAATTATAATTTCAATTACTAAAATATGAGCTTCCTTCAAAAAAAAAAATAAAAAATACGGAGTACTAAAATATGAGCAAAGAGTATCAGTAAGTATTCAAGGTAGCAATTGCTAGAGTTTTTGGCAAATTATACCATGAACTAGAAACTTGTATTGTAGACCCTAGTTCAAAATCAATCTTTAGTTTCTATATAGTTGACACATTTTGACAGTTTCTGCACTTGTAACTATAATATTATGTCAGTAATTATCAAGTTATTTGTTTACATGCACAGAAATTGTTAACTGTAGGTACTGAATATGGGTTGACAAGTTGTGGGGCGGGGCAGGGTGTGGCATATTATACCATATTCTTCTTGTATTTTGGATCATACCATTCTTGGAATTAACTCATAAATAAATCTATTTTAGTATTGTAAAATATGAACCACTAGTATTGTAACCTATTTGAGATATATCCTTATTGTGAAAATGAACACATAATATTGTAAAAATAAACTTGCTAGGTTTGCTTAACAGACCTATTTGATATCCATCCGTATAACAATGTATTTGCATTAATATTGTGAAAATAAATTTATAGTAATTTTGAAAGTAAACTTACAATAGTGACTTAATTTAATTGTATGTTAATTTAAAACATTAATAAAAAATATATATATCAATATAAGTGTCATTTAAGCTATTTAATAATTCTTATACTTATTTTATTTGTGAAAAGAAGAAAAATAAAAAAATAAAGAGTTAATACCATTTTTGTCCCTCAATTGTTTCTCAATTGTCAATGTAGTCTTTAGTTTTCAATTTCATCCTTATTTGTTTAAAATATCACCAATTAAACCTTTTTAGGGACCAAAAATGATGATTTCTGCATTTTTAAAATTTAATCAATTTGGTCCCTAAAAGGGTTTAATTAACAAAATTTTAAACAATTTGATGATCAAATTGGTTTAAATAGAAAATTAGGAACTACATTACAGTTGGAAAACAATTGAAGGATCAAAATGGTGATTTCCTAAAAATAAATTTAAGTTAAATAAAGAATTTAACATTGTCCACTTTGCAACGTGCAATGTGGTCCATGGTATAACAATTACTGTGTTGAGAAAACCTCAACTCACTCCACCCCACCTTAGATTGCATGTCAGATTGGCCTGTCAATTTTTTAAAAAGGGAATAAAGTCAAATTAGTCATTGAACTAGATGCAAAAATACAATTGAGTTATCCAACACAAGAAAATATGTAATGGACTCACTGAACAAACCAACTTTGTACAATTAAGTAAAACATGGCCTATACTCTAGGTTAACCACTGACGTAACTGTTAACATTTATTTTTAAACTTTTGAAATTAATTTTAAAATATTACAAAAAAAAAAAAAACCACCCCTCCCATTCGCCTCCGACTTGGACACGTGGCTGTGATTTGTTTGTTTGTTTTATATTTTAAAAATTGATCAAATAAAAATAAAATTTTAAATGTTAACCACCACATTAACACTACTTCACACGGAGAATATTTTTTTAAAACACAATTTCATTGTCCTGTTTAGGAATTCAATTGCAATTTTTTCTTCCTTTTTTGAACTAAATGATCTAATTACATTTTGTGTATAGTTTAGTGACTAATTTGATTGTTATTCAATTTTTTTTAAAAAAATAAATAAATTAGAAATCAATAATCAATAATCAATCTAAAGCAAACCTCAACAATGCAAATATAATGGAAAACAAGATCTATCCAAAAATGGTATCAACAGAATACAAATTAGTGACAAATATCTAAATTTAATCTAAAAATAGTATGTGTTAATGCAAGTTATGTTCAGGGTTTTTGTTGGCTTTTTCTAAACTAATAAAGGTATACATTTTATTTCAAATGTTGTATGATGCATTGTTATTTGAAAAAATTACCCTTATGACATTTTTGTTGGACAAAATTACCTTTACACCGTTATAACTCTATTACTATTTATTGAATTCTAACATTGATAACTAAATAAATAGAAATTATATTGCAGCCTTATAATTACAATATATTGTGTAAAGATCATAATTTTTTAAAAATGTTTTTACACCAATTGCCTTTATAACTTTATACATTATATGTAACTTAAAATTCTTTAGTCTAAAAAAATGTTATAACGAACTCTGCGTGTCTCCTAAATTGGGTAATAGATTGGTTAGTTTTCTTGGACGATTGTGATAGATTGGTCAGATGTCGGATCATAACGAAATAGTTTAAGTTTCTCATCTTAGTTGAAAATGTTGCACTATTGCTAAGTTTTGAAGATGGGTGATATTAACCTCAATAGGAGGTTACAAGAAGTTTAACGGAATGTATGTAACTATATATTATGGCTATTAGAAACCATATTGTGAGTGGTCTAGTGACACCCGATTTACACAACCCACATGAATGAGAGTGGGTTCGAGCCCTCTTTGTGTCTCAGTAGGTTGAGAAAGTAGCTATGGACTGATAATATAGTGTAACTGAGTCATATTCCTTACTTAGAAAGATCTGTACTGACTTGATTGGGCTGTAAATAGAATACACGTTCAACACAATCACTAGCTTTTTCCAAAGCAGCCCTCAATACCAAGAAACCAGAGAACAAAAGTTAAGTGTATCATTACTTTGGGTTGCAAGAAGTAATGTTTTTTTGGCGGTGTGTTGTCCAGCTACAATCCCCATATATGCCTTTTCTTTTAGCTTTTGCCAAACATCCTTAAGTCAAGCAAAAACCTCAACAATTCCAAACCCTCCGCCGGCCACCAGCGCAAAATACCATCCAACTCTCATCTCCGCCGGCCACCCACCTTTCCACGTGCACATCGATGCTGCTTTATTTATTTCCATCCCCTTTTACTCTATTTTCCTCTAAAATACTCCTTCACCTTTACCAATAATTCTTACTTAAATCCATATATTCATGTGAATTATTGGTAAAGATTGCCACAATATAATTATATTGTTCAATAATATTAATATATTGACAATCCCAGCTAAATTAATCAAGTTGTTTACCTAATAATCACAAGATTACAAGTTCGGCTCCTAACAGGTCGGGGCGATCTATTGACCATTTTAGTTTTAGGGGGTCAGTTATGAACAACTTAGACTAGTTTATCTTTGTAGTCTTTTGCCAGCTAAGATCACAAAATGCGATTTTCTAATGCAAATTCTCGAGTAGTGACTTAAATCACTTAATATAAAAAAATGCACTTTTCGACCCTAAGTTATCATTGACGTTGTACTTTTTGTCATTTCGTGCTCACTTTTAATCACTAAGTAATATTAAAATTACAAATTTCATCTCTAATGTTTTATTAATAAAGGGACAAAAAGTACAACATCAATAATAACTTAGGGACGAAAAGTCAGTACAATCAACACATAAAAAGAACAAATTCTACAATTATCCTAAGAGAAAAGTACAATTTTCTCTTTACAAATTCTAATTAAACAAAGTTAGGTTGTTGCTGTCCATCACAAAAGCAAATCCCACTAACCATTTCATACCTTTCTTCTCCATTGAACACTCTAGCTGCCTTCTTCCTCCTTCAAGTTTAGCATCAAAACTCTCCTTCTTCGCCAAGTAAATCGCTGCTCCTCACTCCCCCTACATAACCAGCGAGAGAGACACTTCAATTCATTCTTCGTCATCATATCATATCATATCAGCTAGTACTACGGCGGCAAGAGATATAAGAGAGATAAAGATAGCGATGGGGGCGGATTGGGGACCGGTGGTGGTGGCGGTGGTTATGTTCATCCTACTCTCGCCGGGGTTGCTGTTCCAGTTGCCGGCGCGGTCAAGGGTGATTGAATTTGGTAACATGTACACAAGTGGCATCTCAATCCTTGTTCATGCTATCTTGTACTTCTGTATCTACACCATCTTGATTGTGGCTATTGGTATTCACATACGCACCTACTAGATATATAGTTTCCGTCTTCAATTCCCACCTCCGCCCATCTGCAATTTTATTTTCATTTTTCTTACATATATACTTTTGTTGGACTACGTTGTAATTCTTTTCATATCTTGGCTTGTAGCAAACAAGATTTGAGGTTTAATTTTTAACCATCTGAAATATCATCATTTTTTTTCCAATTATTTGTTATACAACGGCTATGTTTGGCAAACCTAGCTGAAAAGTAACTGAAAACTGAAAAACTATAAGCTCGAAACTGAAATCTGAAGAGCTGTTATGCTTAAAAGTGTTTGGTAAAATTAGCTTTTTGATAAGCTGATAAATGTAAAAAGACTAAAAATGACATCTTCATACAATTTAAATAATTTTAAATTTAAATAGGTTTGCTTATATATTAAAATATAAAATAATGAAATCAATATATTTAAATAAAATATAAAGTAAGAACATATATTTAAAAATATATAAAGTAAAAAAAAATATTTATAATTCATAAGATTAGTTCATACAAAAATTAATGTTCAAACATAAATATCAAACTAAAATTAGAACAAAACATAATGAAAAAAAAATGTCAAAAGGGTTTTAATTGAGAGGGGTAAATGATGTCATTTATTTAAAATAATAAGGATAAAGATGGAAAAAAGTTAAAAAGCTACTAGCTTATTTTGAAAAGCTACCCCAAGTAGCGTTTCAAAATAAACTATTATTTTAATCTACTAACTTATTTTGAGAACATTACCAAACAGAGCTTATAGCTTATTAGTAGCTTAAAATAAGCTATAAGCTCCTAAATAAGCTCTGTCAAACAGAGCCAACATGATTAGTAACTCTTAACCCACCCACCCACCCCCACCCCCTATGTGTAGTTAATTTGGCTTTGTAAACAAAAAAAAAAATCAAACATTTATACTTTATGATAATAAAGCTTTTTAAAATTAGTAATTTATTATTACCAAAAATGTGAAACATATTGATAAAATTTTACTTATTTTTTTAGCTTAATTGATGATTAAAAAATTCAATTCAATTCAATTGTAGACGTTCCTCGCGTGAATCATAGTATCGTTCTCATCCTGGGAATATAATAAATATTACAATATATAATAAAGTAGAGAAGACCAAAAATATATAGAGTACCACCGATTGTTTATTGTTTTAGTTGAGGAAAAAGAGTACCTGATATATGTGTATTCATGTGTTACACTATAGTTGCATCGTTAAAAAACCTTTAATTAAGAAAATTATATCAAAACTCTCTAATATAGTAAATAAGTGTAGGAAGAGACTTGGTAAACAAATATTCTAGATTGTCACTAAACCAAATATTCTATATAATATATAATCTCGTGACTCTTTTTTGGAGTTCATGTGGGTTGAATCTTGACGCTATATATTTTGTCAAATATTCCTTAATGTACCCATTTCTCATTTGCGCAAGAACAGAAGCTTTATCCTCCTCATATAGGATAATGAGGGTAATACATACTTACATAACCACTTTAGAAATTGACATAATGTGGAGCAAGCAAAATAGCTAGTACCCAAGTAGCCCATCAAAACCATATATTGGTTTCTCACATAAATGTCAAAATATTTTATACCTTGAAGATACATAGAGGATATGTTAAACATGGTTCTAATGTTTCATTGATGGAAAAACATTAAATGTTGCTAGCAAGTTCATCGCAAATGCAATATTAGGCTTGATTCAATTTTGGAACTTATAGTCCTAAAGTAGTGCTTCAACGGTTATGAAGTACTCAACTTTTAGTCCCAAAATATTTACATTATCATCTTCGAGTATAAACGGTTCTTTATCTACTTCAAAAGATTGGACAACCATTAGTGTGATAAGTAAATGATACTTATCCATATAAAACGTATCTAAGACCATGGTTGCAGTAGGCGCTAGGCGCTAGTCGGGCGATAGACTAGCGCCTAAGCAGTCTAAGCGGCGCCTAGGCGGTTCTAGGCGGCGACCTATAAAAACAAAAAATTAATTCATGTGTGTGGGTGTATGTCATATATTATATTATATTATATTATATTATATTATATATATCATTTATATATCTCTTAGTTCTCTTACTTATATAAATAAATAAATTTAAATATATAAATATAATAATAAAATTAACAAGGTCGACTCGCTCGAATTAACTCGGCTAGCTCTGCCGAGTTGGGCGAGTTAACTCGGCCAAATTCGGCCCAGTCGGCCAAGTTAGGCGCTAGGTGGTCTCCTAGGCGGCCGGCCACCTAGGCGGACGACTAGGGAGCAATTCGCCTCGGTCTAGGAGCGCCTAGCGCCTAGGTGGGGATTTTTGCAACAGTGTCTAAGACACCTTTCAGTGTAGGCTATATGGTGTATAAAATTCTTTTAAGAAAATGTTCGATCTGCAAGTTGAGACAATACTTGATTTTTCCAAATATTCCATTTCAAACGTCATCTTTAGGAATTTGGGAAGCGTTTTTGAGATTTTCTACCTCACTGAGCACAAGTAGGAGAAGGGGTTTTTTTTTTTGGATGCTCCTAGTGAAGTAAGATAGAAATTTTTTGGTGAGGTTAGAGAAAGTTGCAATTGAGCCTTTCGGTAGGGAACCAAACCAATCTTGAGCTTGGCCATCCAAGATGGAAATGAATCCCGGCATAAAATAACATCTCTATCCCCAATCATCATCATCGCGGCCCAGTAGCTAGTTATATGGCCCAGAGTTGGATAAACCTATGTACACCTTGACCACTAGGAAGAAGAACTCCTTCAATAATGACGCTGACATTATGGCCGAGGTGAAGGGAGTGGATAACACGTTGTGAGGCTCTAGAAACCCCTCTCGATTGTCTATCTTCTTCTGTAGCTCCTCTATCCTCTTCCTCAACTACTTAACCTTGTCGTGGGGTGTGCTCGACCCGCCCATTGGTTTCACCCGACCTCTTGACCCTTGATATATGCTCTCAGCGGCCTTGAGCTCAAAAAGTTCACAACCTGTAGATCTCCTCGTAGTGGACTACCCTTGGGGTGGTCATGGCCGACCTCGATCCTAAGCGTTTCCAAGGCAGTACTTGGGCACTTACCGATCCAAGGTAGACTTGGCTTGGGCTGGACGATCCACATTATGCCCTAGGCACCCTTAGTTTATATCATCCCCTTTGCGTCGACCCTACCTCCTAAGAGAATTGACCTTCATCGTCGCTTGTGCATCCTACTTAGTTCGGGGTCTGGTCGTTGGTACTATACTCAGCCTTAGAGGGAATGTGGTCATAGTTGGTTAGCTGTATGTGTTTTCACCCGGCTTGATTTGGTGGCACCGAGCCTTGCATCCCTACTACTAGCTTAGTGAGCATGTTTGTAGCTCGTTGAATCGTGGCCAAGCCTTGGGGTCGGTCGCCCATTGCGATTGTTGTTCAAATGGTCCCTTAGGTATCTAACCCAACCCCAATGGTAAGTGTTGGTTTTACCACTTTTGGGAGATCATCAACTAGCCAACATAACCGGTTGGATAATGAAATATAATGTAAATGAGATAATGGAAAAATAAATATACACAATATTTTTAATGTGGAATCTAAAAGGTAAAAATCATAGGCCTTTTTTGGCAGTGTCAAACCAAAATCTAATATCTTTGTAGTAATCTTGTACATGTGTGTGTACAGAGAGAGAGAGAGAATATGGAGCTCTTGGGCTTGTGATATTTTATAGAATTTTGGGAATAAGATATGTCAATTGGGTTGATGGAGACGCAGAGGATGTCTTTTATTGTCTCTGATTATGGCATTTTATAGTAGAAAATTGATATTGCATATGGTAATTGAATATTTATAGTAGAGTGGAATATTTTGGGACGTGGAGGTGATTTAGGAAAGTAAGAAAAAAGATATTTAGAAAAGTAGAGTTGTTGATTTGACCGTCGTCCTTAAATGCACGATTTCCATATAATTATCTTCCTTTAATGCATGATCGCCACCATATATATTACTCCATAACTTTGATTGGACCGCCACACATACTCGGGCCTTCATCGAGCACTTGTTGAGCTCGACTAGTAGATTGTTCCTTGGTCGACCACCTAGGCCCTAGTGTCTCATCCAACAGTAAGGTTTGTGAACTCGCGTTCTCTTTTAGGTTGTTGCCGCTTGGGGTAACGCTAGTGTTGCGGGAATCAAGAGAGTTTGACCTTGCTACTGCGTAGGTGAGGGTTGTGGTAGGATCAAAAGTAAGGAACATGCTCAAGTTTGTATGCCAAGTTGTTAATGAAAGCACCAATAATGATAGAGAAAATTAATCCAGAGCGACGCAAACGAATTAAGTCGATTAAATAGATGACAAGAAATGTAAAAGGCAAAGAAAATGTTCAAAAGAAATAAGATAGTCTTAATTAGAATTGTATTAATCCTCAAAGGATTACAAGTGGTTTTCTAACAAGATATAAGATGTGCCACGGACCTTGTGGTCTAGTGGTATCTGGTTGCACCTCCACATTGGAGAGGGTGAGTTCAAGCTTTAGTGGAGGCGATATTGGCTACTACATTGTAACAGAGTCAATAATGTTTCATAAGGGATGGGAGGTTACAACCTTAGGTCACTGTGTCGCATTGACTTGCCCGGTTTTTGTTTGTTTTTTTGTTTTTTTGTTTTGTTTTGTTTTGTTTTGTTTTGTTTTTTTGTTTTTTTGTTTTTTTTTGCGTTAGTATCGATTTGCTTTGACTCGGGTCAAGTTGGGCCCCTCGTACCTTGAATTATATTCGCACCAAATTTATCCATCATGCATATTGTTGGAGAATTACACTAAATTATTTTAAAATTTTGCACGGTCAGAAAAGCAGCATTGTGTAACCAAAGTCATTAATGTTTCTCTAATTTGATAAGATGAGTTGGGCATTAGCCAATGACTGGGATGAAGTGGACATGAGGCAACTAGAGAATGAGAGGTGCGTCAGAAAATGAAAGCAGATATACTTGTCTTGAAAAATAATTACTTTGGATATCCATGGCCAATTGTTTAGCATTTTAGTGGTAGCTTAGAGACAACATTACTAATAAGTGGTTATCAATTTAGACTTGTCATGCATCAACATAGTATATATAATTAGACTAGTGTCATATCGATCTTCGTATTAAGCCCGGTTAGAGATATAAAAGAGATAAGTGGGATCAAGGCATTAAGGTGGATCTCTACTTTTCTGATCAAGGTTATGTCTTTAATTTGAGCAATTTTAGTAAAATTGGTCATATAATTAGCTTAATAATTACAAGGATCTAAATTTGACTCTCTAAAAACTTATTTATTAGTTTTTTTTTTCTTTTTTTTTTTATTTGAGCGGTGTTAGAAACAGAGAGGAATCGGAATAAGAATGTTTATTGAATTGCTTCATTATTTTTCAAATGATTTGTAACGAACATATTTATAGCAAAAGAAGATAACAAGAATGCTAAATTAATGCTTCATCCATGTGCTGCAATCCCATCTTCTATAGTCATTGGATTTCTTGTCGGTGCTTCTTAACCTTATTACCCAACACTCCAACAGTTGTTTGTGAGGTATAAAATATAATATACATAAAATTTTAATCTAGCTCGCTACCAACTTTGAGATTTTTTAAATCCAAATTTAATTTATGCAGAGCGGATATTATTATCAAAGTAAATGGGTATTGCTATCCTACATCCAACGCCTCATACAATCACTTGTGCATTAAGTTACTGCACCAAGATATTCTATCTTGTATTTATTTCTGAGAAATACTAATATTTATAATCATTTTGTTGTAAGCAGCATGCTGAAACGCTGTCATTTGTCAAAACAGAACGACGAAGTTTAGGTTTAAAAATTTTAATTGAAACGGTAAAAAAGTTCAATAGTTGCTTGAAATTGAAGCATCCTAATTTTACTGTCAAACTTTTACCCATCGCTACAAACCGGAAATCGAAATCAATCTAACCCAAAAAACGATGGATAGTTTTCTAATATCCAGCAGATAATTCAGTACATGGATTAGAGTTTATGAACAAGGAAGAAAAATACATAGAGGTAGATCTGAAATAGGAAAATTACTCACGAGATTACGGAGTAGAAATGCTTCCTTCCAGTAGAGAGGATCGGATCGGATCCATCAGCCGGTATAGATGTGAACATGAACGGCCAAGATGAGAATAGCGTAGATAGCGAAGAAAAACAGAGTGTGAAGAGCAATAGCCTTGCCATTGGTCTTCATGGTTCCGAACTCGAGCGGGCGATTGTTTCCGGGAATCTGGAAAAGCAGGCCCGGTTGCAGCAGTATAAAGAGCACCACTCCGATTAGCACCGGTCCCCAGTCCGCCATTGCTCTGCGATTCCGATCTGTTCGTTGCCGGTAACTAATCCTCTGTACGAAATGTAAAAACCTAATCTAGCAGAGATGAGAGTGAACTGGTGATTAAACTCATTAAAGAGAAGGAGGAGAAAGTAGTAGAAAGAGGTAGCTCTTGAGTACCTTTTTGGCCTTACTGTTAGTTACTAGCTACAAACGGTGGAAGTTGCGGGATGGAAAGCTTTTTTGCATTTCTTTCCGTGTTTAACGTACAATTTATTTATTATTTCAAAAAAAAAAAAACGTACAATTTATTACTCCAATTAATGCATCCTCTTTTTGTGTCTGTGTATGTATGGAACTATGGACCAGCAGAGCCTAGGAGAAAAAATATTGTAATCAAAATATGTTTTTTTTTTTTAGTTTTCAAAAAAAATATGTTTTTTTTTTAAATTAACAAAAAAAATTGTAAAATCATTTTAAAGATTATAATCATATTTATAAAAAAAAAATACCACATCTTAAAAACTAAATAAAATATAACGGATTAACATTTTTTTGTAAGGGGAGAATGGAGATCTTTGCGGTGGGAATTGGATTATTGGAACCATTTTGTATTGTTGTGAATTTGAATTTGAATTTGAATTTGTGAGCACAAGAACCTTGAAGCTGGTGCTCCCTCGATATCCGATTATTATTATTATTATATTGTATTCGGCAACTTTTAATTTGGTGTAAGAGCATCCTTAATCAATGCAGTTTTTTCGCGTTTTTGAGTAGTTTTTTAAGTGTGATTAGGAAAGAGAAAATGAGAGAGAATAGAAAAAATAAATAAAACAAATATGATATTTAAAAAAAAATAAAAAAATCAGTTGTGTCAGGCGCACTTAACGCGCCCACCAAGGGCTTGTAGTTGCACGCACTCGAGTGGGCGTTGCTGTGCGCGAGACGCGCACAGCAAGCCTTGCTTCCCAAACTCACCTGTCAGCCAAGAAACCCTCCCTTGCAGAAGCTCCCCATTTTTCTTTCTCCAATTCTCTCTCTCCTCCATGTGGGCTATGTATCTGACATAAACCAAGTAATATGCATTGGTAGGGGTGCTCTAAGAGCATCAATACCAGTTGTGAATTTTACACAAATTTTTATTTGACATTAGGAGAGAGGGAGGAGAACAAAAAAAGAAAAAAATAAAAGAAAAAAAGGAAAAAATAAAACACTCTAGCAGACTAACACGAAAATAAGAAAAAGCAAAACAAAAAAAAAGAGAAAAAAACAGTAGCATTTCACACCCCAACTGGCGCGTGCATTAGGCGCATGCTGTCACCCACACGCGGCCAACAATGCTACTTTTATTTTCTTTTCTCAAATTGTGGACCCCATAAAAGTTTAACTCTTGCATGAAGAGAAAAAACCAGCCTCCACATCTGTTGAAAAATTAAGCATTACTTTTTATTTCTGAAAAGACCACAAAAAATCCCTAGTTGTGGATGCTTTAAGGCCATCCCATTTGTGTATTTTGCACCATTTTTAAGAAAAAAGTAGATGAGGTGGAGGAGAGTGGGGAAGAAAGAGAAAAGTGGGGAACCACTGCAAATTTGGAGTTTTGCAGTGAAAGTGGGGCCACGTGCTGAGAAGAGAGGCACCTCACTCTACATGAGGCGCAACTCTCGCGCCCGCATAGGCGCGCAATTTTATTTTTTTTTTAATTTTTTATAGTTTTTCTTTTTATTTTTCCTCCACTTTCATTTTCTCTTTCCTAGTCACACTTGCAAATCTCCACAAAAAACCTCACACTATTGAGGAAGGCCTAAGGTGACAGGAAAATATTATTTATACTCTCAATTTTTCTTCTCACGCACAAAATCTTGATATAGATACTTGTATTAGGGTCCACATAAAAAAATAACTTATCAGAATTCACCACATCATAAAGTAAATTTGAGGAGTAAGATTTGAAAGTACATGTAGTAAAACTCGGGATGAAATTTCTGAAATCAAAATCTTTTACAGAGCATCATTTAATGTATGGGTCACACTTGTGTGAGACCTCACACGTCTTTATTTGTGAGACGAGTCTAATCAGATTATTGGATCAATATGAAAATGTAATATTAATAAGGAATAAAATGATTATTACTTATAAGAGAAAATGTAATACTTTTGAAGGAAAAAATGTAATATTTTTATATTTTGATGTAAAAATTATTATATTTTACATCAAAAGTATTATAATTTCCCTAATTCTGAAAATCATTTTCTAGGTTTCCTGTGTTTGGTAAGGGGGAAAAAATGAAAGTTGATGGAAAGTGTTGTTGTTGTCAGTGGAAAATAAGTGTGTTTTTCAAGAAAATGACTTTCCCTTATTTAGGGAAGTCATTTTTCACACATCATATGCTCTCTACTAACACCACGCCTCATGTGCTCTTGCCACACACCCACACCTCATCTGTACTCTTAGCTTCTTCTTGCTACACCAGCTGCTTCTTCATATTCTTGCCATCATCACCCATTTCGTCACCGTTCACCGCCACCAATGTATGTTTTCTCCTTTTTTTTTTTGAATTTTTTTCTCTGGTGGCGTATCTGGTGGATCTCGGCTACTGGAGATGGTTTCCAGCTATAGGGACGAAAACCACAGTCGGAAACCTTCTCACCGGTTTTCACATCGAAAAACTAACCGATTTCCACTTCGGAAACAAGAGAAACGAAAACCAATGGAATGGTTTTCTAAGCTAAAAACCAGACCGGAAAATTGTTATTATAAATGTTTTTATATCTAAACAAGAGTTAATTCAATTTTTGGTTCTAAATTTATATGTGGTAGTTCATTTTTAATTGTTTTTTATTACAACATTCACATTTGATCCTAGTATTATTGATGGATTGTTCAAATATCGTTAAATGCAAAGGACCAATAATGGTCATGCTAGGACCAAATGTGAATGTTATAATAAAAAAAGACTAAAAGTGGATTATCACCTATAAATTTAGGACCTAAAATGAAATTAATCTGAACAAAATAATTATAATGTTTAATTAAAATTTTCTAAGGAAAATGTAATTTTTGTTTGGTTCATGAAAAAACCTTTTTTCACTGAAAAATATTTTTCTTAATTCTGAGGAAAAAATTTTGTTGAGAAGAGTGATATTTTGACCCCAATCAAATATTGTAATTAATATTTTCGATAATTCCTTTTACCACAAATCAAATAATAAAATTAATTTTTCTGATTATTTTTCTTTTTATTGAATTTCAATTTCATTTCCCCTCGTATATTTTTCACCAACAATAATACATTCTTCAGTGGACCCATCCAGGACTATGAGCATAATTGCCAAGTTTGACCAATGCAACCAAATATGAGGAAATCAGTATTTTAATTTTTAAACCTTCTTTCTACCTAACCCACATGTAGCCCTAATCTTCAATACATAAAAGCGCACCTTTTATATATATATATATATATATATATATATATATATATATATATATAAAACTCCAACTGATACAAACTTGTAACCACAAGATCACACGTTCAATTCCCAACCTTCATGGTTTGAGTCGATCAGTTATGAACAATCTAGGCTAGTTTACTTTCTTCTAGTCCTTTGCCGGCTAGGTTCACAAGGTGAGGTTTACCTAGTGCACATTTTTAAGAAGTGGCTACGGGTTTGCCTCGTCACCTCAAAAGGCACACTTTTTTTTTTTTTTAATAACTTAAGTTTTCAAGTTTTACCAATCTATATTCTGGATCCCATGAGCCTGTCCGCAGATTTATGAGAAGGTAAATCGAGTTAATCTAATTTTGAGATTCAATATTAAATTGTACATTTTTACATACAAAGAGTCCAACTTAAACCAATACCTGCACATAGCCGTTGTTGTAAGTAAACATTAAGTAAAACTTCTTATACATTAGACTAATATTCTAGAGTATAAAAGTACACTCTTTAATTAATCACTACTTAACGTGTGATTATTTATTTAAATATATTTTTATATTTGAACATTACGTACATTTTTATTAATTCATAGTAACATAGTGAAGTCGATCAATTTACAAATATTCCGTAACATTTTTCTAAAAACAAATACGCCTAAAAAGGCCCTATATATAATTCAATAGTTGATACCATGACATCATCAATTATATGAGGAGGAAAACATAAAGGGAAAATTGTAATTTATGCCCCTCCATAATATGTCAATTATCAATGTCACCCCTGAATTATTAGTGGTGTAAATATTGCTCCTCAATTTTCAAAAATGATACATATATTGCCCCTCCAGTGGTGTAAATATTGCCCCTCCTTCGTTACGGGAGGGGCAATATATGTACCGTTTTTAAAAATTAAGGGGCAACATTTACACCACTAATTATTTAGGGGTGACATTGACAATTGACATTATGGAGGGGCAAAAATTACAATTTTCTCAAACATCAATCATCATCCGTGCCCAACATTACTTTATGATCAATTATCCACCCCTAATAATTGAATACCACCACTGTAATACTTAACTACAAACTTAGAACAATAAAGAGAACAGCATAAAATAGAAAGTACGTAAAAAATAAGGTTTTTTCGTTTAGAATAAAAAAAATAATTTTAAACTAAAAAATTACTCAACAAGAATTTCGAAAGCATCTTTTCAAGGTTTTCTTAAATACAAACAAGTATGTAATTTCAAACATAATTGCCAGCACTATTAACCTATTAACAATAAAACTTTTACAGTAGAGTATCTACGTTTGCAAATTTTAGAGGTTTTTACACTGATGGGGTAAGAGTTTTTATGAAGTTTATTTTTGCTGTAAATGTTTTTTTTTTTTTGCGACCTCTAGTCAATGGGCAAACTAAATGACATGCAATCTGTGTGTTTCGCGCATTGCTGCGCCCAGTATGACGCGTGTTCTTAAAAGAATCCTTTTTTGTTTATTTATTTTTTTTGTCAAAATAATTTGTTTTTTCTTTTCTTAAAAACCCCAAAAATTATGTCTATTGAAATTGATCTTACCTACTTATTAGTTATCACTATCTTCATTTATATACATATTGCTCACAAAAGGCAAAATTCCTCTCTTTAAGGACCTCCACATCTCAACCAGATAGGAATGTTAAGTACAAATCTTCATTAGTCTTACTATCTTTGTAAGAACATCCCGAAATATGATAAGAAAGTTCTATTATACAACATGGACTCTCAATCTCTCTATTCATTCACTTTTATTCCATATATTAAAATGGATTATTAGTTATCTTGTCTTAAGTAAAAAATAAAAGTTGAGAGTAGAATTTGAGAATAGAAATATTGAGTAGTATTTTCAGGGTGAAAAATAGTCCATGCTATAATGATTGGAGGTCCTCCCTCACATTTCCTTTCCTCCTTTATGGGATTCTCATGGAGTTGTTCTGTAGCGGATTAGGAATGAAAGCATAACGCATCGGATTCCCTGGCCTTTTTATCTACTTTGCCTATCCAATCGTCCCGGTGTGTATAGGAAATAGGAGGAAACGCAGGCTTCCATTCGCCGCCGCAGACGGCAGATCAAAACGATTCCGGCGGTTAATTTGAAAAATGAATGATTGGGGTGCTCCGATCATCGCGACGGCGCTGTTCGCATTCCTAGCGCCCGGATTAATCTTCCAGATGCCCGGCAAGAACCGGCCCGTTGATTTCCTGAATATGAAGACCGGATTTCTTTCCATGTTAGTGCACGCTGTCATCTTCGGTTTGCTCCTCATTCTCTTTCTTGTTGTTCTCAATATACATCTCTATGCATAACCACTTTTTAGCTTCCATTGCTGTTGGACTATGGATTCAATTATGCCAGCTTGATTTTTATTTTTTATTATTATTTTTTTTTGGTGTAATTCTATCGTTTGTATAATGATCTCATCAAGAATATGAGAATTTCTTTTGTTTTTACTACTATTAACTGTTTGACTTGGTTAAAAACTCAATTGACTTGATTAAATAGTTGATTAATTAGCTTTTTTAACAAATTATTACTCTAAAATATAAAAATTCAAAAAGGTGTTGAAAGTAGCTTTTTTATCAACTTTTTGAGAAAATTATTTTACATGTAATTAGCTAAACTAACAGTCAATTTATCAAACATGTTCTCTTTTTTATCAAACATATTTTTACAATCATATCAACTAGTTAAACTCCCTAACCGAATAAGCTAATAGCTATTTACCAAGCACCCCTCAATTTGCTCTCCGAATGTGTGAGCATCCCCACTCCTCCCCCTTTGTTTTCCTTCTTTTTGCCTTTTCCTTAATTTTTAGCCCTAAAGGGATACCAAAATTTGGTGAGCGAAAAGAATTTAAAAGCTTTGTTTAGTTTGACAAAATACTCCATCAGTTCCCTTTCTCTACATGTAAAGAGAATGACTGTTGGACTTTTTATGCTCTATTTCTATGGGTGATTGAAGCAATTATTCTTTTGGTGAATGGGAGGGACCGGAGATCCTGATTAAAGCAATTATTAGCTCATATTCAATTGCACAATTTTAATTGAAGGAAAAGTGTTTTATAAGAACAGTGAGCATAAGAATAGAAATTAGCTCTGTTTATAGACACTAATGTACAAGTGATTGAAGGTTAGAGTTAGAGTACAGTCCCTTTAATAATAGAGAATGAGAAACCAGGCTAATGGCAAGAAGCTGGCAAGCTAAACTTGACAGCCGTAGCTATTTTGTCCAGACCACGAAATTTCCCAACAACACCTGCAAATTCACGCTTTGTTGTTGCAATAGTGGTGAAGCAGATGCCCAACAAGCCAACACTAGTTAATACTATTAAACTGTCTAATTCTGGTTATTTTATTTATTTTCTGTTGAATAATTCTGCTGTTTATGTTCAAAATCCTATCCTACAAGGTTTGATCATACTTTCTAGTTCTTCAAACACCTATATAAAGGAGTTAGGACAAACTTTGTAATAGCACAACTTTAGCATAATTCTAATTATTTTTCAATGAGACTCTTTAGCTATCAAAATTATATTACTTGGTTGGAAGGAATTGCAATTCCTTTCGCCCATTGAATTGAAATTCATAGTCTATCCTTCCCCCTCCCTCCCAAATGAATTTGAATTCAGTCAAGAAAGTAAGAAAGAGAAAATTGATAAAATTGCCATTTATTATTATTATTAGACAAGAACATTTTAATTTTTATTTCATTTATTCTTTTTCAATTTCCAGTAATTCAATTCCTTCCTACCAAATACTCCGTAATAGAATTTAAATTCATACTTTATTCACTCATTTCCTTTCCATTATCAATGAATTACAATTCATTTCGCTCTTCCCAACCAACAACCCTAAAATAATTATTGCAACATCAGTTTCAAGACACTTATGTTCTGCAACATTATAGTTCAATTATTCTACAAATACAACGTTACAATGACAATATGACATTGAGCTAACCACATAGAAACAAGAACATGAATGGACTCCCTCAGTCGTCCGGATTTGGGATGCTTAATGCAATTAAAATCATCAGAAGAAATCATAGCGTTTATTAAGTAATGAGATGAAATGAAAATTAGAAATTGATGATACAGCAACACAGAAGGAAATGAAAGACACGAGAGGCGACAGATATGACAGCCCAACAAAAACTAAAGCAAATTGTGAAAAAAAGGCAACAGCGGAACAGGACAAACTGACTAAGACCCCATGTACATGTGGATCCCAATAGCTAGCAAAAAGATGCAGATGAGAGCAAAGTAGATAACCGCGTGCACCAGTATGGACACGCCGCTGGTCTGAAAATTCCCGAATTCCACGATTCGACCCCGACCGGGTATCTGAATCAGAAGACCCGGAGTCAAGAGAACGAACAGCACCACCGCCACAAACACCGGACCCCAATCCGCCATTTCTCACCACCACTTAGTTGTGCGTACGAGGTTTCAGGTGAATGCCCAGACACTGTCTTCCTGCGCGTACGATGATGAGTTCTCACCGACCCCAGATGCTATGCCTGCTTGGCTGCTTCAATTCCTTCTATATACGGCTATGGTCTATGGGGAAGGAAGGGGATGAAGGGAAGGGATCATCGAATGACTGCCGAAACTGAAAGTGGAACGTTAGCGACTCAAGTTATTCGGATTCACATTTCACACTTTTTGGTTGCTTATAGCGCAGATCTGCGTATGCTTGTTTGTACATATGTGGGCTGTTCTCTCTCTCATAAAACTTCAAATTTCTTCTGCGTGTTGGTTAGGTTGGCGTACCCTTGTCAAAATTCTGATTCTACCCAAATGCGCCTCTCATGACCCACTAATCTAGAAGGGCAAAAATGTCAATTTTTTTCTCATGTCCAAAAATTTTGAAATTTTATTCATTTATTCAAAAAAATAATGTTATTTTCCTCCCACAATTTTAACATCCCGCTCAACGTTGATCAATCCGAGGTTAGGTCTAGAAGGTGAGCAGTTCAGGTCAATGATGATCTGATTGGATTTTACTCGAGTACTGGATCCTATACCGACCAAGTATAGGCTTAGGTCGGGTAAGAGATAATCCCTATCAAGACTAATTATGCTAAAATACTTGTTAGGTTTCTATTGTACAATTATATATTTATGTAAATCATTCACATAAATTGTATAATGATATAAGCTATATATTTTATAAACTTTATAACTTAATAATATTATAATTACAAAATACAAATATTACCTATAAATCATACTAGTATTAAATATATATTAAATCAATTATAATTATATTACAAAATAAAATTAAAATCTAATTATCTAAACATACTACATACATTATGTGTATATATATACAAGCACACACAGAATATGCTCAAAATGTCTAAGTTGTTAGATTGGAAAAAGTACTACTCCGTAATTGTTATTATTAACTTAAAGGTTAAATGTTTGGATCTTCAATTATACAAAAATTTAATATTTTAAAACATATAATAATTAAATAATAAATGGGCTTGTGGGCCAGGTTAAAACGTATGTAATAGGGCTGAAAATGGCCCATTCTGGCACATTTTCCCTTTGGCATGTGACGGGCCAGCCTATATGGGTGGCGTGGCTGACTTGTTTTCACACTTCTACTCTTTGTGCGCGAGAAAACACCTATTTGGAACTTTTAAAAAGTCGAATTGAATTCATACTAGTGCAAACTACATAATTTTCTAATATGAGATAAAGACTACTTGAAAACCTTTCAAAGTTCCATTTTAATTTCCTCAACTCAATGGATAAACTTTGAGAATCAATTTATTATTTACCTAATGTCCGTTTTGAGTGTGTAATATATTAAAGTAGACCTCTTATTAAGGAGATCCAAATCCACTTTAGCCTGACCAAAATCGAAAGTGAACTCCACTCAAAACATTATCTCAAAATGATCGCTTGAATGCCATTTTAAGCTAATTTTTCAACATTAAATTCGTTCGTTCATATGCTCAAACAAATGACAAATTATTGTGAGAGCCAGGGTCGGACATGATAAATTTGTTGACTTTCTCATTAGGTTAAGCCTCATCTTCTCTGCGTGTGGACTGGTTGGACGGATCTTGCATGCTTTCTTTTCTAGTAGAGAAGTGGAATGGTCTCTATAGTCTCCAACTCTCCATAGTCTTCGTAATCTCTTTAGTCTTTGTAGTCTGGGTGCGCTAACAGCATTTGAGCTTTTTGGATTGCCTGGGGACTATGATCACAACAATTCAAAATTGTAATGGAATTTAATAAATTTTGTTGCTCTCAAGATACAACTAAATATGTGTGCAATTAATATATTATGTATTTGTAATTAATAAATTATGTAATTGTAATTAACATATTATTTATTTTCAATTTATTTAAAAATACATAATTTGTTAACTGCAATCTGCAAATACCTAATATATTAATTACAAACACATTGAAAGTGTTTGGTAAATAGCTGTTAGTTATGATGAGTAAATTAACTGTTAGCTAACAGCTGAATATATGCAAAAAACTTTGGCCCTGTTTGGTAAATGGTTGTTGGCTGATTGGGTTAGAAGGTATGATTTGTTGATAATATTAGCTGATTGTAGAAAGTTGTTTGATAAATTGGTTGTTAGCTGATAGCTATTAGGTATAATTTCTTTTCTCAAAAAGCTAATTGAAAAGGCTGTTTTGAGTAGCCTTTTGAATTTTAGCATTTTGGAGTTACAAAAAGCTTATTAACCAAACAACTAATAGTGATCAAATAAGCCAAAATTGGCTGATAGGCTGATTATTTACCAAACAGGACCTTTAACTTTTTAAATTTTAGTTTCTTAGAATAATTAACTGTTACAAAAAGCTAATTAACTAAACACATTTGTTTAACCAAGTCAAATACTAAACAGGACCATAATTATTTCAAGTCGACCACTATAATTTGCAGATAATGAACTCCTGGCACAGGAATATAGGACAGTTATATCATATATGTGCATAATGCACACGCACACGACAGTTATGTGTGGGCGTTGTGGTCTTCATTCGTTAATGATAAGGTCACAATTCACAAAGAGAGCAGAGAGTTAGATTGAATCTTCATTCCTGCCTCACACGTAACATATCATCTGTCGCAATCCCGGACGCAGTGGTGCCAATATTCGATCTGTACAACATTCGACTTATTCTGCGGACAAAATTACTCGAAACAAATATCCACCCAACTAATAAAAATTGCATTTTCTGCATAATCATTGAACAATGCACTTTATGATCATATTTTCCCTCCCTTTCTGCAGCTCCTCTGCCTTTTCAGAAGCCCATTGCACCTAGAAATTAGTGTTTTCATTCTAGCCAAGCCAGGCCATAACAAATTAACTAAACAAATTGACTAAAAAATAGCATCTTTATTATCATTCACCAATTGAATTGGAAATGGGTGGGCTTAAAGAGAGTCTCAGTGTTTTCTTCAACAACAGGTGGCTGGTGTTCGTGGCTGCATTGTGGATTGAGACGTGTGCTGGGATTGGGTATCTGTTCGGAAGCATTTCGCCCATCATAAAGAAAGCTCTGAATTACAATCAGAAAGAGGTGGCTTTATTGGGCGTGGCTAAGGATTTGGGGGATAGCGTTGGGTTCTTGGCTGGAACCTTGTCCGATGTGTTGCCATTATGGGCTACGCTTCTTGTTGGTGCCATTCAGAACTTCCTTGGCTATGGTTGGGTCTGGCTTATCCTCACCGGCCGAGCTCCAGCTTTGCCATTATGGGCTGTTAGTATCATATCATCAATCCCTAGCTTGTTTCCCTGCTCAACTTTTAACATTTCTATCTCACTCACTCACTCACTCATTTTATATATAAGTTAAATTGCCTAGCTTAGCTTGTTTCTCTTATATGAAATGAGCTCTACTATTATTGGGCGGAGTCCAGTAAAGGGCCAAAGTTCTGCAACGAATGGGGAAGGGATTGTTGGGCAGAAGCCAGAAAGGCCAAATTCAGCACCTACCTTTTGGCCTACTTCTAAAAAATGTGGCAGTATATAGGAAAATAAAGTCGCGTCTTTGCAAGTCTAGTTGTAAGACTGTGGGGAGGCCTGAAAAGTCAAGTCCAGCAGTACTAGCTATAACTTTTGGCGTATTTGTAAGCACTTAATCCTGTTAGGATGAAACACTTACCACTGAGCCAAAAGTTATAGCTGATAGCGAAAGGGCTCAACTTTATTTTTTTTATAGACATCCATCACATTTTCGAGAGGCAAGGTGTTAAACTTGGTCATTCATCGGTCTCTGCCTAACAATCCTCTTAACCACCATGGACTTAGCCCTTCACCGGCGAGGCCTAACAATCCCCTAACCACGAATTGATGGACTTGGCCCTTTACCGGCCTTTGCCCTATATATATTCTCCTTTAGTTATTGCATTATGTAAAGTTGGTACCAAAATTTACAGGGCTGCAACACTTTTAGAGTTTACTATTATATTGGTGTGCAGATGTGCCTTCTTATCTTCTTGGGAACAAATGGAGAGACATACCTTAACACAGCAACACTTGTGTCATGTGTTCAAAACTTCCCCAAAAGCCGGGGTCCTGTTGTGGGGATACTCAAAGGATTTGCTGGGTTAAGTGGTGCAATTTTGACACAGATATATGCAGTGGTGAATTCCCCAGATCATGCCTCACTCATATTTATGGTGGCTGTTGGACCGGCAATCGTGGTAACTTCTCTCATGTTTTTTATCAGGCAAGTTGGAGCTAACAAACAAATCAATGCATCAGAATGCAGCTCAAGTTTTTCTTTCATCTATACCATATGTCTCATTTTGGCTGCTTATTTGATGGGTGTAATGCTTCTTCAAGACCTAGTTCATGTCAGCCAAACCATGATCAAAGTTTTCACTGTGATTCTGTTTATTCTTATCATAATCCCCATTGTAGTCCCTGTGTATTTGAGCTTGAGATCTTCACAAGAATCAGCAGAAGAGCCACTTCTCTCTGAGCCCCAGGCAAAAGATACTGGCAAATCTAAAGAGGATAATGACAATATTTTATTTAGTGAGATTGAAGATGAGAAGCCTAAAGATGTAGACTTGCTTCCTGCTTCAGAAAGGCAGAAAAGAATCACACACCTGCAGGCAAAACTTGCCCATGCAGCAGCAGAAGGAGCAGTGAGGATTAAAAGAAGACGGGGTCCTCGTAGGGGGGAGGACTTTACCTTAACTCAGGCTTTAATCAAGGCTGATTTTTGGCTTATATTTTTCTCTCTTCTGTTTGGTTCTGGATCTGGGTTAACTGTGATTGATAATCTGGGTCAAATGAGTGAATCTTTAGGGTACGATAACGAACAGGTTTTTGTTTCTATGATCAGCATTTGGAACTTCCTTGGCCGAGTTGGGGGCGGTTATTTTTCTGAAATAGTTGTCAGGTATGTATATATATATAAATTCCATTTAATCCCTTCATTTATATAAAGTACCACAAAAGACGATTCGTTTTTGTTACATACAGGGAGTATGCTTATCCAAGGCATGTAGCCATGGGTGTTGCCCAGGTTACAATGGCATTTGGGCATTTCTTCTTTGCAATGGGGTGGCCTGGGGCAATGCACATTGGCACTCTTTTGGTTGGTCTGGGCTATGGGGCTCACTGGGCAATTGTGCCAGCTGCTGCTTCTGAATTATTCGGGTTAAGAAATTTTGGGGCTTTATACAATTTCCTCACCCTGGCAAACCCGGGAGGTTCATTAGTCCTCTCGGGTGTTATTGCTAGCAGTATATATGATATAGAGGCCGAGAAGCAAGCCCAAGAACGCCGTTATACTCTCACTGCTGGTGAGTCTATCAAGTGCGAAGGCGCTGTCTGCTTCTTTTTGACCTCTCTGATAATGTGTGCTCTTTGCATTATTGCGTCTGGTCTGAGCGCAATTCTAGTGTACCGAACAAAATCTGTCTACGCTAACCTCTATGGAAAATCTCTTAGATAACTCATCTCCCAAGTAATATGGTTCTTGATCTGATTAGTATATCCTATCCTCAAGAAGCAGTGCTTTTAGGATTCCTTCATGGTTAGGTTGTATATATATTGTTCTACTTTTGACTATGTTTGAGAACAATAGTGTCTATGTTTCTTAGCTGCTGCCAACTACTATGTAGTGTGATGACACTTCTGTTACCATTCTAGATGGGTGGTCACGGCCTTACAGGAAATATTGTTCAAGGTTTATGTCACAGACAATATAATGCACTTCATTTCAGAGTTTATTGATGATAACAGAATTTCCAAAGAAAACAATCATTTCCAGACTGACTATATATGAACATTTTGACTGACAGAGATTGTACAAAACTAAAAATCCATTATTGTTTATTGCAAAGCAGTGGTTGTGAAATTGTGGGTTTGGGTTTTATGAATTGAACTTGCTGCAGTCCAGCCTAATTTCACCTTGGCTACCAGTTTTGACACCAACCCTGCCAAGCTTTCTCATTGCAGAAGCAAAAGCTCCATTGAAATCAAGAGGGTTTTTGGCAAAATCCTCAACAGTGGTGCGAGAGTCTGTGTCAGTGAAGAGCACCTGGTCTGAAGTGAACAGCCCCTTCCCAGCAACCAGGTTCTGGTAATAAACGTTGTCGAAAGCCCGGGGAGTTGTGGGGTCCATGTTGATGGCTATGGTGGGGTCGACGTTCCGGGGGCAATCTTGCATAAGCTGCTGAGCATAGCTGGGATCCAGGCTAGGATCCACCGGGCTGGAGTAGATCCTCTGTGCAAAGCGGTCGCAGTGGGAAAACCCGACGGTATGGGCTCCTGAAAGGGCAATCATGTCGAGTTGGCTAAGGTTGTGTTTTGCAAACATGCTGGTGAGCTGATTAAGGTTGAATGTTGGTTCTGGCAGGTTTCCTTTGACTCGAGATGCCTTGGAGACGAGACCATCGCGGCGCCCCAATTCGACGTTGAATGCAGGGCCCCCAGCCTGGAATTATTGACAGTTTAGGTTGTTTGTTTTAGGTTGTTGAAAGTAGATAGGAACACAAAAAAAGGAAAAGAAGGATAGGTTTTAGTTACCAAGACTACAACATCTCTGGCAGCAATAGCCAGGATGTCAGCACATGATACTACTCCGGGACACACAGCCTCTACTGCTTGCTTAGCCTTCACAACAGTGTCAAAGCCATCCCCAGCCAGAGAGAGATTATCTGATGAATCTTTTTCTGCATCTCCGTTTGGTGAAGCAATGATCACAGAAGCATCACATCCCTGAACCAAGTTATAATCAGCAATAATAGAAATTCTGTTAGAATCAAACACTTATCACTACACCAAAAACTCACATTTTCGAGACGCTATGGGGTGGACTTGGCCTTTAAACCCATTACCAGCCTCCGCCCAACAATCCCCAACTACCAGGGTGCTGGATTTGGCCTTTTTAAGCCTTTTACCGGCCTCTGCCCAACAACCTCAGCCACGGGTGCTGGACTTGGCCTTTACTGGCCTCTGCCCAAACCTCAACCACGGGTGCTGGACTTGGTCTTTATTGGCCTCTGCCCAACTATGGTTGAAGATTACACTTCTTCCGCTTCCGCTACTACGAGGTTATGTTTCTTGTAGACTATTCTGTATCGTTAGATTATTTATATCTAACAGTAAACACGTGTATAGTACCTCAACAAAGCAGTCATGGAAGAAGAGACGAAGAGTGGCGGGTACTGTGACAAAAGTCTGGGCGAATTTTGTGCCCACAACCTGCTGAACTATGAGTTCCACATTAGGACAAGTAGAAGCATAGAAATTCTCTGCTAGTTGCCCTTCTGCTCTCCATTCAATTAGCGTGATCATGATGATGATGATGAAGAAACGCAAGCTGCCTTTCCATCTCCCCATCCCCATTTTCTTCTTCTCACTCTTTTTTTTTTTTTTTTTTTTTTCTGTGGCTTTCAGAGACTCAACTAAATGACTAATACTACATATAGTAGTTGAGGAAAACCCAGGGCAGAGGTATAGCTGACCATTCTACACCTCGTTACCAAGTCTTTTTTGCTTTCCTCTACACGGTTGATTACCCACTTGAACAAGTCCATGTAGACGCAAACTCCCGCTTGTGCTCCATCTCAACTAAAAATCTAAACTGATAGTTGAACTGCACAGTTTATATATTACCCCGTATATGCTCAACACTCCCCTGTGCGAGCTGTTACTTTTAACGGGCTCCAAGCCCCATGTGAACCATAATCTCTTTTTATCGAGAGATCGGAGATTCTAATACCAGATTAAAGCATTTGATCCATCTCAACTAAAAGAGGAAGTTGATACTTCGGACTTCCACAGCCGTAGATTTAAAGTGATGGTCAGATCTGACGGCTGATACGAGGGAATGTTCTTAGTGGGCAAGTTTATCACATTAAGCATGATTTTGTATTGGTAAATGTCAACTTTGATGTTTTAAATAATTTTAGCGTCATGTAGAGAAGAAAACTAAACTTTAATTAATTCAAGGGGCTGGTGTTGTTAACTGAGAATGACAGACCAACTAATCGAGTTTAGAGGTATTTGATTTCATGGTTCAAAAATGGAAAAAGTAGTATGTTCAATTCGATAAACCTAAACACGCCAAGAAATTGTCATCGGAAAGGTCAAACAAACGGCGCAGCACGCATCAATCTTTTGCAAAAACTTTTGTGCATTTTAGGGTGAAAGTAATGAGCAATAGTACGTGTAGTTGCAACCTCCTATCAATAAACTTGAAATATAGTGTTTATGTGATCTGATCTGATATGGTGTTGGCTATTGATTGTTGAGTGTTATCAACCAGGTTGGTTAACAACTTGGCATATATGTTGGAACCTTTAAAACAAATAGGCCCTTGATGGTACAATTCACAATAAAATTTGGATCTATTTTGACTGCACCACAAAAAATTAAAAAATTATTGTAGACTAAGTGTGGAATTGCATAAATGATATTGCAGCTTGTAGTTTATATAATACGATGAATGACCTAAGGGGAAAGTGCAGAGTTGAGAAGGGAGGTTAAATTATTTAGGTCAATGGAGTAAAATACATTGTGGATGGTGACCATAATTAGCTGGGACATACACATCCGTTTACGCATGGATGAATTTCCTATAATTACCGACCATCATGGGTTGCAGCTTTTTTTTTTTCCTCCTCCTCCTCCAATCTATTCCTCATGATGTGGCAGTAGGCCAGTACCCCATTGGTAACTAAATTCTTATTTTAATCAAGGTTACAAAAATTGTTAGGCGTTTCTCGGCTTCTTTTTTTTTTTTTTTTTTTTTTTAAATCGAATAATTATAAATTATTTAATACTTTAATAGTTAATACTAAAATATTAAATATTAACATAAATCAATTGTATAAAGATTTAAAGAATCAAAACACAATTCCACAAAGTCACAACTCATAAAGTACAATATTAAAGTAGATGGTTTTGTTTTGTTTTTTTAAATTACATTTGTTGGGTTTGCAATCGATTTGAAAGATTTAGAATTTCTTTTGCTCAAAATGATATCGTTTTGAGAAAAATAACACATTTAAAAAAAAAAACAATAGCTAATCGTCGGTCACCTAGATAGCTGCCTAGTCCGCCTAGGTTGCCGATTGAATAAATCACCATCGGTGATTTTCTAGGCGGTTAGCTGCCGCCTAAAGCGTATGCATGATTTTATAGAGTAATTGTATAATTCGTCCCTGAGTGTTGGTCATGCTCACTTTTCGTTCCTAAGTTATCATTGGCGTTGTACTTTTCGTTCTTTCGTGTTCACTTTTTCGTCCCTGAGTTATACTAAAATTGTAAATTTCGTCCCTAATATTTTATTAGTAAAAGGACGAAAAGTGGAATGCCCTGCTAAAAATTCCTATTTGTGTGCATCTTAGACACCCGCTTGGAAGAGTGGTGAACTTAAAGCTGAGATGAATTATTATAAGACCTTCCTCAATAGTTGAAACTTTGGTGTGGTTTTTGATGAGTTTTTGTAAATGTGATTAGAAAAGAGAAAATAGTGGTGGAGGAAAAAAGAAAAGAAAAGAAAAACAAAATAAAAAACTAAAAAAAAAAAAAAAACATTTACCCGCCCAGGCGGGCGCGAGAGTTGCGCCTCACGCAAGTGAGGCACAACTCTCTACTCAAATAGTGGGCCCCATAACATCTGAAAAGACTCAATATTTGCCGGAGATACCAATTCATTCTCTCTCCTTACCCGGCCTCTCTCTTCCAAGTTGGCATTTGTGACCTAAAATACCGTGAAAAAGCTATCAATGGGATGGCCTAAGGCACAAAAACTTGTGTGAGACCGTCTCACAGTGAGACATGTCGGGTTGGGTCAATGTAAAAATGTGATACTTATACGCACAAATGTTATACTTATATGCTCAAATATAATACTAATTAGGAATAAAATTTTTGTTATTTATAATGGTAAATGTAATACTTTTACCTTTCGATTTAAAAGTATTATATTTTTCCTTATAAGTAAGGGGAACATTATTTATTATGAAAAATATAATACTTTTGATGGAAAATATAATACTTTTACATCAAAATGCAAAATTATTATTATACAATTTTTTCTTCAAAAGTATTACATTTTTCCTTATAAATGACAAAAATTTTATTCTTGATTAGTATTACATTTGAGCATATAAGTATGCCATTTATACATATAAATATGGCATTTACATGTTGATTTAACCTGACTGGACCTGTCTCACAAATAAGGTAAGGGTGATTCTTATTATAATGGTAAGAGTGATCCATTAATTTATTATGTGGATTTTTATTCTTTCAGGCTTCACTTGGAATTTCAAATTAATAAATTGGGATTAGACACAAAGTGCTTTCTCAACTATGTCATAATTTGTAAGGAAAGTTACATTTTTGTCCTTCAGTTATACTCGTGGTACAAACTTAGTCTCAGAGTTATATGCATAATCATCATTAACCTCTAAGTTATGTACGAAGTGACGATTTAAGTCCATCAAGAACTATTTTTACCACAAATTTGTCACTTAATAAGGTGACTTCTTTGATCCTTCAAGGACTAAAATCGCCACTTCATGCATTACTTAGGGATTAAAGATGGTCAGCATATAATTCATGAACTAAGTCTATACCTCGGACTGGAGGACAAAAATACAATTTGTTCAATTATTAATTTTTCCTAAACTATCTATTAATTCAAAATGGTTTACTGAATATATAAAATTTACTCATTTTAATTAGTACATTGGATAACTAATTAAATTGAGTAAATTTTGTATATAGTTGAATTATCAATTTAAATAAATTCAGTCAATGATCAAATTAAAAATTATGGCATAGCTAGTGAATGGACTATTTTAGGTATTAACTTTAAATAATTTAAAGGATTGAATTTCGAGTGTTTGATTGGGTTTTAGTAGATACCAAATGATAGAAAAAATTTGCAAGTTGTGGTTGAAACACTACACTATAACAAATGTCCCGAAAGCTCTACTAAACTAGCCCATAATTGTTTAATGCAAATTGGAATTAATTGTGGATTTATCATGAATAGAAACTCATCAAGGGTAATGCCGTCTCTTCATTTTTCAAAATGTTTCATTTTTAAACTTGTCGAAATTCATTTGGAAATGTTTTAACTTCTTGAAATTAACTTGGAAATGTTTTAACTTCTTGAAATTCACTTGGAAAACATTTATAACATTTCCTAATAAAACAAAATCTTTTGTTAAGGAATAACTTAAAATATTGTGGTGAAAATAAAAATAATGGGGTGTTGAAGGAGATGAATTTGTGATCATAGAATAACATTATTCGATATAATTCATCACTTCATGTTTAGATGAGTATGAAATTGAGTATGTACTATTTTTTAAAATAAAAATGCTAATGAAAAGGATTCTAATTAGTTTCGGAGTCAGCATGATGAGATGAGGTCAACATGGGTGCAGGTCGACCATGGGACCCAAGGTCGACCTCCGGGGTTGGCAGGCATGGTTGTAGGGGTGTAAATGAGCCGAGTGGCTCGCGAACCGCTCGGTCAAAACTTGGCTCGAGCTCGGTCAAATTTGAGCTCGAGCCGAGCTCGAGCGACTCGTTTAACAATCGAACCGGGCTCGAGCTCTATTGTCTTAGGCTCGTAGCTCGACGAGCCATATATATATACTAGTTTTATACGCCCATTGCGCGTATGGGTTAATGCCCAATGTTTATATTTAAATAAATATTTGAAAGTATATCAATGCAAGATTATATAGGAGAAGTTTATACATGGGTAATTGAATGTCGAATTTTTTTATTTAAATATCTAACTCAAAGTATATGAATCCAAGATAATATAGAAAATTCATTATAATTATTACTAAAATAAATATTTGCAACCTTGTAAAATCGATAGTCTAAATATTTGGTCTAAAAATGATAGTCTAAATAAATATTACTTTTCATTTGAATTTTTCAAAGTGTTCTTAAATTCTCTTTTGAGTAACATTGTCATTGTCTACATCTTTACTATTTGTTCTTTTCCTTTTTTGTTGGTAGTGTGTTATTTGCAATTCGGTTATTGTTGGTAGCATAGATGACAACGTCATGCAATGAGATTATGATATACGAGCTATGGACTTTTCTTTAGGTGTTCTGCTTGGGGTTCATTTGGTTCAGCCATTATTATTGAATGAGTTATTGTGGATAAAGAAATCCCTAGTTTAAGAAAAAAAGATTAAATAAATTAATAAAAATTTGAAAATTTAAAATATTATATATTCCAAAGATATTAAAAGATAGTTTCTCGCTTCAATTTGCTAAGTAATGGTTTATTTGAGTACTTTCATTGTCAACAAATCCCCCAAGTAGTTAATATGATTGGTTTCAAACTAATATTTTTTATTTATTTCATGGTATTAAAGAAATACATATGTATCATTTTTTGGTGTAACTACTAATTTATTTAATTCAATAAGAGTAAAATAAAGGGATTCCGCTTCAATTTGTTGGGTTATTTGAGTACTCTCTTTGTCAACCAATCCCCAAGTAGTTAATATAATTAGATTCAAATTATTTTAAAATTTATTTTTCATAGTATTAATAAAATACTTGGTAAATAAATATATAACATTATTTTGTACTATAACTTTGATTTTTTTTTTTTTTTTGAAAGCAAACCATGCAATAGATTACTATAAATGAGCCAAAATAAAGTCGGGAGGGACTGAGTCCCAGTACAATCTGCTAGCCTGTTGCACAGCCGCAGCAGCTAGCGTATGAGCAATAATATTCATCGATCTAGGAACTAAGCTGATATGACAAAATAAGATAATGGACAATGTAATGAATATCAATTGATAAATTTGAATGTAAAGAATCTTTGCATGAGAGAAAATAAAGACAATATAACTAATGAAATTATTTCTCTTATTTAATTTAATTTTTTGATAATGAATAATTTTTTTCAAATAAAGGTATTGTAGACACATAATTCTAAATTAAAGAAATACATATTTATCATTTTTTGTTGTAGCTACTAATTTATTTAATTTAATAAGAGTAAATAGAGTGAGAAACTTAATTATGTCAAATTTGATTGAGATGAGGTTCGAACCTAAGATTTTTCTTATAGAAATTAATGGGTAAGTTAAAAATTAACCGAATATTAACGGAGAAGAGAATATTTAACGGAAAACTTAACGGATAATCATAAAAGTAAGGTTAAATTAGGTAATCTCTATTAATAATATTAATCTGAATTATCTTACCCATCTATTTGATTAAACAATTCATCTGAACCATCCATTTGATTAAATAATTTGACCGCCATTTTTTCTACCCATTTTAGGCCTAACTCTCTTTGGCTCTTATTAGTATAGTATATATATATATATATATATATATATATATATATATATATATATATATATATATATATAATATTAAAATTTGAAATACTAAAAATTTAGAATTAAACAGGTTAAATTCAAGCTCGAGCAAGGCCTTCATTAACAAGTTCGAGCTCGGCTCGACTCGTTTACACCCCTACATGGTTGTTGGATTAAAATCGAGTCATGCGAGATCCGATTGATTTGGATAGAGGGTTGTTGAATGGCTAATATAATAGTTAAGTCATTGTCTAGTCGAGAACACACTTGATCGTGTCCTAACACTTTTCTTTGTAATACTCAAGTATTATTCAACCGTGAAACACGATATTCCTTTGTCTCTTTTAATATTATCTTTGTCTTCTTATTCTACTTATCCTTAATCTTGTTATTAAATTAATTAATTCAAACCCAGATTTAATTTTTTCCATCAGTGTAAAATGCTTGCCACTAGTTTTCCTTTTTAATCTTAAATCTTATGTGGTAGAAAGTGAATGTTTATAAGTGGTAAAAATATATATCTCTTAAATTGTGATTTTCACATTTTTAACTTCGCCTTTTCGTTTATATATGTTCTTACATAGCTACATATTACACCCTTTTAAGTAGTTGGAAGCCATCCAGTGATCCAGGTAGTTGAAGTCGAAGGGTCACCAAAGTCAACTTTCAAGCTAAGGATATAAACATCAAATTTTAAATCTTTAATCAAACACGGCAAGTAACAACTCAGTGCAACCATTATATTAATATATGACAATTTTAAAAACAAAACTGCAATGCTAAACACCAAATTAAATAAAATAAGGGTGTGTTTGGTTCGCACATGGAAATCGAAATCAGAATGGGAATCAAATACTTGGTAATTGTATGGGCTTTGATAGAAGTATTTTGCATGTTTGGTAATAGGGTGAAATTGGAATGATTACCTTTGGTTATGTATGACCCTATAATGAGAATAAAGGTTTTAAAAATACAAAAAAATAAAAAAAAAATTAAGACAATTGATCTTAATATAATGGCATCTAAAACACCAATAATATGAACAAAAAAAATCAAAACAAAAATCTAAAGGCACTAATCCGAACTTAAAAATCATATTGTCAATAAGATGGAATGATACACTTTTTAATTAGGGGAATGAGTTTTTAATTGAAGGGGTAATTAAATCTCATAGTTATGTTTTAAAAAATTGTCAATCAAACACTAACTATGATTTTGATTTCCATTCCTAGTATGTAAACCCATAAACCAAACACACAATCATTCCACTACGTTTTTACTCTAACCCGACGAATCCTAACTTATATGATGATTTCACATCTAAGTTAGCAAATAGTCAAGTTTTGTTTTTTTATGACTGAGTACGTTGTGGTTAAAAGATTACATGCATTAGTTAGGCCAGGCTTAATTACAGCACCCCACCTTGTTAAGAATATATATAATATATAAACATAAATGTGCAGTCTAACTATTAGCTTAGACCTTTGATTGAGATGAAACACATGTTTCAATTCGTCTATACAAAATATTTTTTCTCATATACGTAATTTGTTCAGATTTCTCAAAAAATTATTAAGTGACGTACTGTCGTATAAAGTGAATATACACATGATGCTCAAACAAAGTGAATTTAATTAGGTCGAGGATAATCGAGATCAACAACTTGAACTAGCTTTATGCAATCTAATATCTCCTTCTTGAGGATTTTGAAGTTGTTTTTAATTTTTGATTGTCTTCAAGTGTGGAGGGAGCCTCAACTAACTCAATCAACCAATTAACCTTTGTTAATATTGATAGAACTAGATCCTCAAGTTAGGACAAATATGAAAATTAAACTAGCTTAGCCCAAAATTAAACGTAAAGAATGGTGTACCCTATACCATGGAGATAAGATCCATATTTATAGGATATGTGACCGTTTATCTCTCTTTTTGGTTATACGTACTATGACTAAACTACTAATATGGACTATACTATGGACATACTATGGACATATATCCAACTACACCTTCTTCCAAGCTTTTTCCTAGTAACCCTAGACGAGTTACCTGCATTGCTCTTACCCGCCATTTATATCGTGGACTAGGGTCTACATAGTATTGTAAACCCTAGATCAAAACGACATCGTTTTGATATTTAACCTTTAACAAATTCTGTAGTTTTTCGTTTCTCATATTTCAATACAAATTTTAATTTATGCTAGGTACATAATCAATACTCATAAGATACATAATTTCGTAACATGAAACACAAAAATTCACAACACAAGACACATGCACATGTTATATATTTACTTATTCGTTCTCAAATCTGATTTACGTAAATAATATATGTCCTATAGGCACATAATTTCATAATACAAGACATAAATTCATAAAATAAGACACAGAATATGTTGTGTGTTACACAATTACTAATCTATTTCAGGTATATAATTCATACGCTTAAGGTACATAATTGCATAACACAAGACACATGCACATGTTTTATATTTATTTTAGTTCAAATACAGAATCGATATTCTTAAGATAAAGAATTGCATAACATAAGACACAAAAATGCATAACACAAAACTCAAAAACGCATACACAAGACACAAAAGCGCATGTTTTATTACTTTATTTTAGGTATAGAATCCATACGCTTAAGGTACAAAATTGCATAACATAAAACACAGAAAGGCATAACACAAGACACATACACATGCTTTACGGTATTAAAAATAAAAACTTGTGACGTAAATTGAACAACAAACGATCACCGTCAAAACTAAAATTCAAAACTACGTTGTTTAGGACCAGGATCCTCAATACATTATGAACCCTGGTCCACAGTATAACGATTGGAGCTAGCCTTCTCGAACAGTTGTTATATCGTGGACCATGGTCCAAAAACGGCACCGTTTCTTCAAGTAAAGAAACTGTTGCCGTCAAGTCTTAACGGAGCTCCGTAAATGAAACTACAGTTCATTTCAAATGATACTGCCTCACATTTGTTTTTATATTATCAAATGAAATTGTAGTTATATAAAAATGAAATTGTAGTTGTGTTGAAAAGAAAGTGGATATAAAATGAAACTGAATAATAGTTTCACATATTTGAATGTATATAATCCAATGATATTGTAGTTGTGTTGAAAGGAAACTGCAGTGTATTATAAAAGAAACTGTAATTGTATTGCAAGGAAACTGAATAATAGTTTCACATATTTGAGTGTATAATGTTAAATGAAATTGTGGTTATATCGAAAAGAAATGTAGTAGTATTAGAAGGATTAGAGTTAGAACATTACAAAATAATTGTAGGAATTGAACATGATGTTTGTAAGAGAATTGTAGGAATTGAACATGATTGTGTGTATTCTATTGAATAATATGTGTATTCTTTTATATACACAGAATTATGGTATTGAAATTACTAATGTACAGAACTGTATAATTGAATACACATAAACACTCAAAAGAATACACAGAATTACACATAACAGGAATTGAACGAACAAAACAGTGTTCATCGCGCGTCAACTCTTCACTACTAAGTTAACAATGCCGTTTCGAACTATGGTCCACAGCACTGTGGACCCTGGTCCACGATATAACAATTGTTGTTTGTTTGGCACCCCTAAATGCAAGAGATAGTAAAAGCATCCATTTCCGCAACATTTACAATAAGTTCGATAAGCAATTGAGATTATAACAGAAAGAAAATGATCATTCATTTACGAAAAATTCACTACTCAGCCACTAAACATCCTCAAGGAGCATGAAAGTTTATGAAACAAATTATGGCAAACACTCAAAGCAACTTAAAAGAGTATTACAACTTCCCGTATTTCACTATAGCATCTGTAAACCTAGTGATAGTGATTGACAAATAAAATATAAAACATCTAAGCTCTTCATTGGATTAGGATCTTTCATCACCTGCAGTTCAACCAAAACCTGAGTTATATGATGATTAAATGAAAACTATAAATAATTTTCAAGGGATCATAAATGACAGCATTAGTTTAAAATAACCATTAAAATCCACATCCCAATCATATTCATTTTTTAGTTAGACTGAGTAAACCCAAACTATAGGAGGCACCTATAAGCTCGTACCATACTCAAACTAATCCCCGTTCGCATTGGATGAGCCCAATTAAGGAGCAAAGTGTTGGTTTTTCACTTTTTCCATACAAGAGGAGATTTTGAACTTCTGACCTTTCTTAAGGAATGAGAGTGCACAACCACTCACAACAACCAAGTTGGTTACATCCCAATCATATCCATTGAGCATAGCGTTTAGGTGAATTATTATCCCCATCGCGTACACACACCACTGTGGTTAAATAAGTAAACTTAACCTGCAATATATATGCCACTTTTTTTCTTCACTCAAATTGGTTAATATGACCAAAACATCCTGCTCCTTCCATATTAGGGGAGGCGGGGATAGAAGTATAGAACTCTCATACAGAGTTCTAGACTAATGTTACGGGACTACAAAGTCATTGGCATAGATTAGGACCATTTTGGTTAACGATGCAATTGTTGGAAAGAAATTAAGCAAGTTTTGAAGTTAAGGACCAAAGTAGTGAAATCCTAATAGTCGATGGACCAAATTTCCACAACTTTTAAAACATTGTCACATTTGGTCCTCCGGCCTAATTTCCGGTCACGGGTAACTAAATTGGTTTGTATATGTTATTGAACATGAGTGCATGTGCATAATGATCAAGTGACTTGTCACGAAAGATAAAGTTGTCATTTTCTATGACATTTTTCAACTAAAAGTTTTGGTCACCAATGACCATAAATTAGACAAGATGACCAAATGTGGCAAGATTTTAAAAGTAAAAAAAAAAAAATGAAAAAGTTAATAGACTGCACCAAATGTGGAAATGATCCAATAGTGGAACCAAAAATGAAAAAAATTAATAGTATGATTCAATAATCATGGGAACAAAAGTGGAAAAAACTCTAATCCAAATGACAGGTAATACACAAATTCCTGATTCAATACGTAATTATCAAACATGTATGAGCACTATATACAACAAGCAATTGATTAAATTGAGCATCAACAAGAAACACCAGGGAATAAATAAGCAACATCGTATCATCAGCCTCATCTTTTCAGGATACTTAGGTGCATAAGCAGCGCAAAACATAGAAGGCGAAATATATATATATATATATATATAAGTAGAAAGAAAAATTACCGGAATCTAAGAATCAAGCAGATCCGACAATGATGTTGTTGATGGGGATGAAGATGAGCTTGACGAAGAAGCCTACGAATCCCATAACAACGAACCCGATAGCAGTGCGAACAGCAACTTTCGAAAATTCTACCCACACGAACAGATCCAATTTTAATCATTGATCCGGCAAAAAATGTGAAATCGGAAGCAAAAAGAAAGTACCTTTGCGGTCGGGCTTGTGGCACCTCTTGACGAGACGGACGCTATCCTTGGCGAAGTCCCTCAATGGATCAAAAACTGCGTCCAAAGCATCCATACTTTCACAACTCTCTGCAGCTTCAGCAATGGGAATTGGATTGAGTATCTGAATTTGACCCGGCACCAAATTATTATTCTGATGGACAGTGTTACCCTTCCCCTACTAAGCCACTATGGGTTTTGCAGTTGGGCCGAATTTTATTTTTATTTTTATTTTTTTTAAACCCTCACCATTATTAGATTACTTTCATATTTTATGCACACCTTTTCTATTTTGGCATATTGTTATTTTGACACATTTTCAATTCAAAATCATACCTTTTTCTCCCAAAACATCAAGAGGTTCAATTTGCATGCGTTTAACCTATAAATATGACATGCCTCCACTATTTTTTTTTTATCGATGATTTGGTCAAAAATGACTAAATGTGACAAAATAAAGTAATCTACCTAATGTGCCAAAAATAATAATACTTAAAAATTAAATATAAAAATAATATAATAGTTGTGAATCCAAAAGGTGGAAATAAATTATTGGAAAAATGGTTTTTTAGCCCATCAAATGTGTTATAATGGTAAACTCAATGACTTAATTATAAGGGAATTAATTTCAGCAATGGTCCTCCGACTATGTTAATTTTTCAAAATTAGTCATCGTCTTTTAATTTGGACGAAAAAGATACTTGACTTTTGAAATTGTTCCAGCAATGGTCCTTTATGTCCCGTTAGTGAGGCGTTATATGTAGGGGTAAATTAATCTTTTCATTATGTGGTCTTATTCTTCTTCTTCAGCTTTCCCCAGTGGTAAATTACTAAACCCCAACAGCTTTCCCCAGCAGCAAATTTATTCAAATAAGTTCACAAATCACAAATCAACAACCAAAATGTATGAATTAATTTCTATGAAACATTGAAATCGGCATGCAGTGGAGACGTGTGACGGCTGCAGCGGCGTGATTGGTAGACGAGCAAATTCTCAGTAGGAGTTGGAGACGTGTTGCACTGCTGCGTGCAACGGTGGTGGCGTGAAGTCTGTAGCTAACGAGTGTGCGACGGCAGTGGCGTGAGATCTGGAGTGTGACGGCGGTGGCGTGAGATCTGGAGTGCGACAGCAGTGGCGTGAGATCTGGCGTGCGACATGCGTGGAGACGAGGCACTAAGTAGACTAGCAGAGTCTAAAGGAGGAGAGGAGGCTGCTTTTGAGGGAGTATCTCCTTTTCCAGCTTCCCTGCCCAATTGTTAAGTTTCTGGGTATTTGTTTCTGAGACTCTTGATGTGGGTTTCATTTTCTGAGTTTGGATTGGCTAGATTTAGTATCAATTTTTGTTTGATTTTTTCGGTTTAAAGTACATTAATTTAGTGTCATCTATGAGTTTTGATTATGGGCTTTTGTGCTCTAATTTGTTGAACAGGAAGGACAAGAAGACACATCGCTAAGGAAATTACACTTGTACCCCTTTACTTAACGACTGTCTAACACCATTTTGTGCTCTAATTTGTTGAACAGGAAGGACAAGAAGACACATCGCTAAGGAAATTACACTTGTACCCCTTTACTTAACGACTGTCTAACACCATGTTCACAGAAGGACCATTGCCGGAACAAATTTAATAGTCGAGTGTCTTTTTCGTCCAAATTAAAAAAGGATGGCCAATTTTGAAAAATCAACATAGTCAGGAAACCATTGCTGAAATTAACTCATTATAAGGGGAATTGATGATAGTTTTGGTCTCTCAATTATGTTGTAATTATCAAATTGGTCATCTACTATCAATTTTGACCAAACAAATTCTCAATTTGGTCACCTTTTGGACTAGCAACCATTTAACGGTCACTGGTATTTGACATGGATGGCCAGAATTTGGTCAAACATAAGTCAAAATTGATCGGAACCCTAGTTAACCTGCAATTATAAGTCACTAACAAGTTTTGGGTTTCATTGCTCCAAAATACATATTTGTGGGTTTAATTGCAACTTTTAAAAGTTTAAGGGCCCAATTGACTTCTTGGGTACAGTTTAATGGCTTACTTGACCATTTTCCCCATTTTCCCTAAATAGTTTAGGTGAAAAAGCAATGTAAACATACAATTCAAGGAAACAATGTCATTTTCCCTTAATAATTGTCACCTAGAACATCATGGAGCAATGGTAGAAACACACTAATAATTACTCCGTAAATATTGACCCATGAACTCCCTAAAGCAAATATATCTAAAATGCAACTCTTTTTGTGCAATATTAAGTTATTAACACTTATCCAAAGGCCCCAGTATACAGCTCAATGATCTCGTTACAACTTACAATAGACAGCAGCACTTTCAGCTGAGCTATCTAGGCTAGAACAGAGGTGCCACTTTGCTTGAAACAACAACCTGCATCTCTTCCATTGACAGTACTGAAGCCTCACTGTCAAAATTGGCCATCTCCATCTTCAGGCGAACCTGCAAAACATGTTAATTACATGCTGGCAGTCCTGGCACAACAGAACTCGGCAGGAAATTTCAAGGTGGGACATTCAAGATGATTATGCTCAATTAGAAGGGCAATCAAAAGCATAGCACACAGGAAAAAGATGATTCAATATGTGCATGTTTCAGTTTTTGGCGGCTTTTGATCAGTGTTGAGAAAATGATCCTCCTCGGAAGGCTTTTTTTAAAAGACTTGATAATTACAAACTATTTAATACTTTAATACTTAATACTAAAAGAGAAAATATCATTTTTAGTCTCTCAACTATAATACATGTATCAATTTTGGTCCTTGACTATTAAAAATTTCAAATTAGGTCCATGACTATTCAATTTGTATCACTTTTGGTCCTTGACTATTAACATTTTCAAATTAGGTGCATAACTATTCATTTTGTATCACATTTGGTCCTGCCGTTAAATTTTCCGGCCAAATTTCCGGCGAAGTCATCGGAGGTGACCGGTGTTTTCTATTTTTTTAATTATTTTTTATTTTTAAGTTTTTTTTTTTATTTAAAAGTTACGGAGTATTAAAATAATTTTTAAAAAAAAATTAAATAAATTAGTCAGTCACCGGTGACTTCGCCGGAAATTTGGCCGGAAAATTTAACGGCAGGACCAAATGTGATACAAAATGAATAGTAATGCACCTAATTGAATATGTTAATAGTCAAGGACCAAATGTGATACAAATTGAATAGTCATGCACCTAATTTGAAATTTTTAATAGTTTTTAATAGTCAACAACCAAAATTGATCCGTATATTATAGTTGAGGGACTAAAAATGAAATTTGATGATACTAAAATGTTAAATATTAACCTTAAAAAAATCTAAAATTGTAAATTGTATAAAAATTTAAAAAATCAAAGCACAAGTCCACATTGCCATAACATCCTAGCGATTTGGGCGATTTAGGGTTATTTTTGCTAAAAACGACGTCTTTTTGAGCGAAATAACTCATTAAAAAAAAAAAAAAGGAGAGAGAGAGACAACGGAACACTGCCTAATCAGCCGCCTAGAACACCGATTCGGGTGATGTTAGGTGGCCGGCCAATGCCTAGGTGCGATTTTTGTAACACTACTTTTGATTTATGACCAAAAAAAGATCAGACCTATTTGCGAACTCAAATGCAAGTTCTTCCAACCTTTTTGAAGCCACAAGGAGAAGTTACTCATAGTGTCATAGTGATGCTTCAAGGGTTCTTCCCCAACCCCCAAATCAAAAGTGAAAAAAATAAAAAGTGCAAAATAATATGAAAAATAAACACACTAAAGTGATTTGCACACCTTGTCAATGATGGCAGATTGATCATCCAAGTGAAAGTTGCGCATATACTTCAGCATCTCTAATTGCTGTCATAAAAATTTGATTCAGTCTTATCACACTGTGTACCGTTCAAGTCTCAACTAAAAACAAAACTTTACCTGCTCTTGTAAATTGTGTTGCATATGCATTTTTTCAGCAAATCCGTTTGGACCAAGCTCTGCTTCCTCACAAGCCATCTCTTCTCTTTTTGTCCCAAAAAAAGGAAATAAATAAGTACTACTACTCCGTACTATTTAGTTGAATGTGCTTCATACAACTTTAAATTTTCTCAAATTATTATCTGTTTATCATTTTGAGTCACAACTACAGACCAAAAGGTAGCTAAGGAGGATTAGTAGGAAGAAGAGCATAGTCAAAACAGAATGACTGAGGGATATAGTGAAAAATATAGGGTTTAGGAGAAGGTTGTTGACCAAATGAAAAGAAATAACAGCACATTATTCAAGCAATAAGGCATGGAGCTTCTACTTTTCCTTTTACTTGAAAATTAACATAATTAGATTTACAACACTAAAAGGATAGTGGTAGATGGATCTTACTTTGCAACAAAACCATAAAAGCGAATCATCAAATCCTGATCATTTTCATACACCATGTTTACTTTTCCCAAGCAAGCAAGACCAAATCTTGGATCTGAAACAAAGACATTAAGAATTCTCCAAAAAAATAATAGGCAACAACTTGAGACTCTGTATGGGATTACTGCACCATCAGGGAGTAATAATATCAACTCTCGAGTTTTTTTTTTCCCTGCAAAAGAAAGGGGGAAAATGAAAAAATTCATTTGAGAACTTACCAATTCCCATCTCCAAAAATATCTCCTCTTGGATTGCAGTTGTAACAGCAACAGCTTCCTATATAATCAGCAGCAAAACTTTGAACCAGACACTCACCAATAAAATTTACAAATCTGTTGCTAAATCCGCAAGAAGTACAGTGAAATGCACTTTCAACATAGTATATAGCAGTTTTGTCAGACAAGCAACTCTATTTGCGAAGCATGCCTATCATGATTAAAATGGATTCATTCCATAGTGCATCTAATTTCCAGATCTTCCAATGCACTTCTAGTTTCCAATCACAATTTTAATGCACAATTTGACATAGCAATCTAGCAAACCTTTGATCCAATGTGCATATAGAGCTCAAACCAGCTTTCAGAGGTACAAAATCAAATAGCTTGCAAGCATCCTTCACTTCAAGCAAAAGTTGCAAACCGAATTAAAAACTAGCAGATTATTCCCTAAACATCCATTTCCAGAGGCAGTCACACTAATTCCACCATACACTCTGACTAAACAAACACCATACAAGCTTTAAACAATAATTCCCAAAACAGACTCGTATACCACCCCAGAAAGCTGAACAGGTTCGTAAATGCAGAAAGTAAAGCGAACCTGTTTGTCCTTCACAGCATCCGCAATCTTTTGCTTCACGTCTGCGCATCATCCGGAAGAAATACAACACTCATAACTCATTAATCGATAAATGAAAAGAAGATAAATGCAGAGACAAAGAAAGCAAAGAACACTAACCAGACTGTGAGGTAAGGAAAGCGAATCGATCAAAAAGGCGGAGCAGTTGGTCCTTGGATAGCATTCCCGATTTGTGGTACTCCCAACCTATGGCTGACATCTTTCCAGATTCTACGTATGGATCTCCGCTTCAACGTCGTTTCAAATTCAAATCAAGACAACGGTACCGTACCGATTACCAGAAACTCGGAAAGCCTCCTCCGTCTTTACTCTTTAGTCATCTTTCATGTAAACGAAAAATGAAACGACTGCGTTTCACGCAAACCAATCTCCGGATATATACCTCGTGGCCATCCGTGGGCCACTAATATTTTGAATTTTCATTTTATAACAGATAGTGATTCCGGTGAAAAATAAGGTTTAATTTCATCGAGCACAATATTGTACCATTGATAACATAATGTTGTGCCTTCTAGAGGGACTAATTGCACAATTGAGTATATTCTAAGGTTCTATTGGACCCTTATCTAAAAAAAAATGTTGTTCTTTGGCAAAATTTATTAAGCAACGCTTATCTATTTACATAGCTCCACCCAGGTGTTTTCTTTAGACTCCCTTGTTTCATTTCCTTCCTTAGTTGCAACACATCCTCCCATCTTCCTAACTCTGCATACACATTGGACAAACCAACATAAACTCCATGATTGTTGGGATCCAAAACAAGGATCTCTTTCACCACTCGTTCTGCTATATCTATATTCCCTTGGCTCTGACACGATCTCAACAGGGATCCCCATATAGCCACATCCGCCTTCCAAACCATTCCTCTTATTAGCTGCTCTGCTTCTAATAGCTTCCCACATCGCCCCAGAAGGTCCACCATGCAGCCATAGTGCTCTATCTTGGGCTCTATGCCATACAAGTCTTTCATGGAGTCGAAAACTTGGCGACCATAGTCTAGGAATCCCGCATGGGAGCAGGCAGATAAAACCCCTAACAATGTAACATCATTTGGCTTCACATTTCCTTCCAATTCCCCTAGCTTGTTGAACAGGTGAATTGCTTCTTTTGCATGCCCATGAGCTGCTAGCCCACCAATTATCGCGTTCCAAGTTGCAGTGTTCTTCTCCTTCATGCTGCTGAAGCACTTTGTTGCTTCCAGTATTGCTCCGTTCTTTGCATACATGTTTACCAGTGCTGTTCCTAGGATCACTCCCATTCCTATCTCTTTCTCCTCTATGTATAGATGAATCTGTTGCCCTAATTCTAAACAGCTGGCTTGTGCACAAGCTGATAGCACAGAGGCTAGAGTGGCCGAATTTGGCTCCACCCCATCTGCAATCATTCGTTCGAACAGTTTAATTGCTTCGTCCGGACTGTCATTCTGAGCATACCCGCACACCATTGTCGTCCATATCGTTAAGTTTCTCTCAGGAAATTCGTCGAACAGTTTACGGGCATTGTTCATGGCAGCGGAAACAGAGAACGCCCTCATCAATCCATTGACCACGTGTAAATCTAAATCCAGCCCGAACTTGAAAACATGGGTGTGGACTTGTTGAATAACGTCAAATCGCTTTAAGGTGGAGCAAGCTTTGAGTAAAAAAGGGAACGTATGTTTACCAGGAACAACGCAGAGCCTACGCATCTTCACGTAGAGAAACAAGGCTTCTTGTGGCTTTGAGCTACTCGCTTGGGCTCTAATTAGGGTGTTCCACATGAATGTGTTGGGCTGCCGGATGCTACCGAAAAGTTCCAACGCGTAAGTAAGGTCGCCGGCGAGAGAAAGAGCGGCAAAGGAGAATATGCGGCTGGCGGCGTAGTTGTCGTGGATACGGCCGGTGATGATCATTTGGGCGTGGATTTGCTTGAGTTGGTCCATTGAGGTGCAATGGTCCGCAAGGAGAGAGAGGCGAGGAGGCTTCGCCGGCGGGAGAGGAGAAGAGACCTCGGTACGGAAGCTAACGAGACGTCGGAAATTCCCCGGGAGAGGTGATTTTGGCGGGAGCATTTAGCAATGCAATGGCTGCTCCGGTCTAAAAGTATTCCCGCAGCTCTAAGAGGCTGTGTTGCTCAAAATTGTATTAACAGTTAAGGGATACTGGATTATATTAGTCATTTTTTTAAAATACTGAAAATGTAATATCAATCATAAAAATTAAACCAAATGCTAAGTAGAAAATTTAGAGAAAAAAAATTGAGAATAACCAAACTTAGTAACTAACCGGGAAAATAAATCGATCTCTGAATCAATTACCACTACTAGATTTATAGTTCAATTCGTCAACCAAATTAAGGGTTCGATTCTTTTTTCAATATGATAACTTCGTATGGCGTTGATAACTTCGTATGGCGTTCAAAGTAAATTACATTAAGCCTGAAAGAACTACGAAATCCCTAATTTAGGAACCAAATAAATAATCTTATAAGACAATTAAATTGTCTATTTATTAATCATTCAGAGTATGGTATTAATAGACATGATGTTTAATCTAAAAATTCTCTCAAATAAGCTAATCAATTTGTGTCAAAGTTGGCCACCCAATAACACAATGGGGTGTTTGGAAAATGACTTTTCAGCTAAAGTCGGACTTGTTTGACCAACTTTAAATGTTTGACTGGTCAAACAACTAATATAAGTGTTGGCAAAAAATTTTGTGAGGCCGTCTCATCGTGAGACTAGTCGGGTCGGTTTAAGATGAAAATGTAATACTTATACGCACAAATGTCATACTTATATGCTCAAATGTAATACTAATCAGGAATAATCTTTTTGTTACTTATAAGGGTAAATGTAATACTTTTAAGGAAAAATAGAATACTTTTACATTTCGATTTAAAAGTATTACATTTTTCCTCAAAAGTATTATATTTTCACTTATAAGTAAGGGGCACTTGTCAATATTACTTATTATAAAAATTTGAAAAATGTAATATTTTCTCTCTTATAAGTAACAAAAGTTATATTCATGATTAGTGTTATATTTGAGCATATAAGTATGACATTTGTATATTGTTTCGATCAAACCCGATCCGTCTCACGAATAAAGATCTGCGAGACGGTCTCACACAAGTGTGGGGTAAAATAACTTTTTTTTTTTGCTTAACTTATTAATGTCAATAAATTGAAAATGAAAAACTACTTTAAATAGTTTATTGGTATCAACTTATTGCATTCTCATTTTAAAAGTTTAATTTACCCTTAATAGTTGTTGGTTATTGTAGTGTTTATATTTATTCAATTTTTATTTAAATTTATACTTTAATATTATTAGAACCGCCTAGATTCCGACATCTGAATTGACTCTTACCTAAGACACACATATAATTGTACTAACCATTATATTGAATTATTATTAACAACTTAAGTTGATTCAATTATTTTTTTCAAATTATATTTTTAATATTGAATAATTATTAACTTCAGAGTATTTATTTGTAATTATAATTAATAATAACACAACGATAACAATAAATTGTAAAAATACTTTAATAGAGTTAAATAAATGTTTTCATAAAAAATAGAGTTAAATGAATATTACAATATATGTATGCCCTTATAAGTTATTTTACATGTAATTAGTTAATAATAACTGAATAAGTATCTAATTTACTAAACATCTTCCTATAATGAGCTGCTACTATCAACTTACACCATTAGCTATCCTAACAACCTCCAATATAATCAATCAACAAAGTAAGAACACAGGACAAAACTTAATTCAGTTAGCAAATTAAACATATATATAATAATAATATATATATACACTAAGGTAACTACGAGTGACCAGGCTGTCAAATTAGTTCAACCCATTTGTTTTTTAAGATAAATGCTCTATTGTAATCTTCACATAACTACACAAGAAGAATATACAAGAAATAACGAGGCACACAGACTCAGCAAAACAGGCAAACAGAAATCCAGAAGACGACGAAGAAAAAAATGTTTAATAAGCAAAAGTCTTTATCCTCAGTTAAGTTACTATGATTTACACTCTCAAATACTCTGTCGGATCAAAAGTGGGAACATTGAGATTGATAATCCAACCTTTTAAGAAGAAAGAAAGAAACTAATATTCAGAATCAGAGGACACTCAAATTAATTGCTAATTTTTGAAAACATGATAAAAAATAAGATCAATCTCAATGATTAAGATTTTAAAATTTTTTTTGTAGGTGCTAATATATCAAAAGTGACATATTATACTATAGATCTACATTACAGTGTAGACAATGGGAATGCTCATGTTTTGTGTATTAAAAATTTATTATTTGATAGTAAATGAAATAATGAACCTTCACAACACAAAAAGATAACATTCAATATATTAAAAATAAATTTTTAGTATATTAAAAATGAACTTTATGTCAGTAGTTCACCTTATAAGGTAGACAATGGTCGTCCATAGTATAATGATTGATAAAAAAATTATAAATACTTCATTTTCAATGGTTTATGCTTGTTTTTTGCTCAATTTTTTTTTAATGAAATGACACTATTCTAGTTAATTATTTCTCTTATTTATTACAATTTATAATATCTAATTGCAATTATCATAATTTATAATTTCATTAGGCCTATCAAATATATAAAAAATTATTAAAATTTTAGTTATAACTTTTAAATTTAATTAATAATTATAAAAATTGAAAATGATAATTTAAAATGATGCCAAGAATAGTAGTAATCGATGCTCTTGGCAACATAAATTCAAAAAACACTTTAGTGGTTGTCAATTGACAATCACTCCTATGTGCCTAACGGGCTCATGCAAATGACCGTTAATTGTCCATCACACTACAAACTTATGTCACCAGGGATGAAATACCCCAAATTAGATTTTCTTATTAAGCAAAAAACTCTAAAAAATTACCAATGGTGGTACTCCAAAGTTGAAAATTATTATTATTATTTTTAAAACAAGTTGAAAATTATTATTAAGAATTACAAATTATTTAAATCACTCATAGGTGCATTGACCAAAAAATCACATTAGCAAAAAAGAAAAGAAAAATCACATTGGCCCTGTTTGGTAAATAATCAGCCTATCAGCCAATTTTAGCTTATTTGACCACTATTAGTTAAGCTTTTTGTAACTCCAAAATGCTAAAATTCAAAAGGCTACTCAAAGCAGCCTTTTCAATTAGCTATTTGATAAAAGAAATTATACCAAACAGCTATCAGCTAATCTATTAAACAACTTTCTACAATCAGCTAATGTTATCAACAAATCATACCTTCTAACCCAAATAGCCAACCTAATCAGCTAACAATTATTTACCAAACAAGGACATTGGCTAAATACCTTGTGGTTTGACATTACTTTTGCTTTTTATAAGGAAGGTTTCAAGTTTGAGTCACATCCCACCAATTTTTTTATTTTATTTATTTTATTTTGTTTGTCTTTGCTTATTTTTTAAATTATTTTAAATTTAATTTTTTTTATTTAATAATATTTTGAATGTTATTTTTAAATATATAAATGTATATATGAATCAGACAATAGTTAGTTTATTAACCAATTTTGACTTATTTGACCATTATTAGCTGTTTGACTTGGTTTAACAATTAATATGAGTATTTGATTAATTAGATTTTGTAACTGTTTATTGCTCTAAAATGCTAAATTCAAAAAGCTGCTCAAAACAACTATTTCAATAAGCTTTTTGAGAAATTTTTTTTTTACATATAATCAGCTATAAACTAATAGTTAATTTACTAAACATTTTTTTACAATTAACTAATATTATCAACTAGTCAAATTCACTCACTTAATCAGCTAACATCTATTTAAAAAAAAAAAAAAATACAGGAGTGAGGAGTGACCCGCGTGTCAAATTAGTGGAAGTCATTTCTTTAAACGTTAATGCTGGTATAAAGTAGAAACCAATTCCTGGCCATTATAAATCCTCACACAAGAATACGAACAAAGAAGACACGAAGGATCACAGAGTAAGGATCAGAGAAGTCGGCAAAGACAGAGATGCCCGGAATCAGAGGACCATCCGATTACTCGCAGGAACCCCCTCGTCACCCTTGCCTCAAAATTAACTCCAAGGTCTCTTTCTTTCTCCTTCCCCACGCTTGCGTTTCATAATCTGCTTGTATACGTGGATTCATGATTTGGGAGATTGCATTTGATATCATATCATCATCTCTGTACTTGTTATTCCAATTTTGGATTACAGAGCACGACTTTGTTCCTGATTTTTTAAAGTAATTATTAATAAGTAACTGTACTGATAGCTAATTGAAGGCTGTAATTTTGTATTGGAGTAGGAGCCCTTCAATGCCGAGCCGCCTCGTTCTGCTTTGGTTTCATCTTATGTGACTCCTGTAGATCTCTTTTACAAGCGAAACCATGGACCTATTCCTATTGTGGAAGACATCGAGAGGTTTTGCTGCTTCTCTACCCCTTGTTCAAATTTTGTTTTGTAATTTCTCTAATGTCTTTTTGACCAATAATGCCTGCTTGGCTGAGCAGATATTCTGTTACTCTCTCTGGTCTAATTGGACATCCCAAAGAGGTCTTCATGAGAGATATATGGTGAGAATCAATAACTTATAATTTTCTTATTTTATGTTTGGTAAGTGGAGCTCATACTGTTCCCTGATTTCTAGGAAACTTCCCAAATATACTGTCACTGCCACTTTACAGGTAAGAGCTCAACATCTTCTTTTGGTGAAGCCTGTACTAATGATTGACTTCAATTGCTCTTAAGTGTTTGTGATTTATATATTATTAAGGGGTATATGGTATGGCTTTCCCTTTCCAGTGTGCTGGTAATAGGAGGACTGCAATGAGCAATACCCGAAAAGTTAGAGGAGTTGGCTGGGATATTTCTGCTTTAGGAAATGGTTAGTTGATTGAGCCTTCACATTCCTTTATCTACAAAAAAGAAAGTGTTTCTTTTTCATTGATGTTGGAAAGGATTATACAGTTATTCTTATCTTAGTCCCTGCTTGAGCAGCTTACTCCACAATTATTCATTGATTACTATTCTGGAAAAATCATTTTAAGGGGTTGTGCTTGTCCTTTCAGCTATTTGGGGTGGAGCAAGGTTGGCAGATGTACTAGAACTGATTGGAATACCTAAGCTGACAAGTATGACACCATCAGGAGGAAAGCATGTTGAGTTTGTGAGCATTGATAAGTGTAAGGTGATTATTTTGCTTATCTGACATTGCTTCATGATTTTTCCTTGTATATTGCTTGATATCAATAGAAGTGATTGGAATACATATGTGATTATAGGAGGAAAAGGGAGGTCCTTATAAAGCATCAATTCCACTAAGTCAAGCTACAAATCCTGTAGCTGATGTCTTACTTGCTTATGAGATGAATGGAGAGGTATTATTTCTCATTATTTGGTAGATATGGATTACATTTTAGTTTTCTGATGCTTATGGTTATAGTTCTGTACAATCACGTTCTTCCTTCCCTTTCCTCTTCAGGAATAGGATTCTTGTAAACTAAGTGGTACAGATAAACAATGGTTGTATCAGAGGTTTAACAAATTTATCAATTTTTGAATCTTTACAAGTGCTTAGTATAATGAAATGCTGTGTGATTTTTCATCTTTTATGTATGTTCCATTTTGTTGTTTCTAGATTACTTTCATTATTGCCCATGTATGAGAGAGGGTAGATAAATATTATTGTAGATGTTTTCCTACTCTGATCTGATGTTGCTGGTTCACAAATGAAGACATTGAATAGGGACCATGGCTATCCATTGCGTGTGATTGTCCCAGGAGTAATAGGTGCCCGATCAGTTAAGTGGCTTGATTCAATCAATATCATTGCTGAAGAATGCCAGGTGTGCACTTGTGTAAACATTCAGTATGATGATACTATCTGCCTTCCAATGCACTTAGTTTGTAGTACTGCTCTGCAGGGATTTTTTATGCAAAAGGACTATAAGATGTTTCCACCTTCTGTTGATTGGGATAATATCAATTGGTCTACTAGGAGACCACAAATGGATTTCCCAGTGCAGGTAACTAGTTGATGATTGTGTATCAGCTGTGATAATATTTCTTGTTCTCTTACACCTTGGAAGACCAAATGGCCAATCTTCCTTTCTAAGCTGCCCTAAAAGAAAGATCACCTTCTTAAGAAGGAAGGAAACATGAAATCTGGTGAATATGCAGATAGCTTTTTGAACATAAACTTGTGATTTGGATAATAATAGACACATTTGATAAATTGACTAATCTAGAATAATTGGATAATAAACTAGTGTATGCTGTCAGATAGTATGTATGTACAATGTTAGATGGATAAATTGACTGATCTAGAATAATTGTTTAACTTTTTGATACTCTTGGACACTCAGTCTTTCTTCACATCATGCTTAAGCAGCCTTGAATGAGTCAGAACACTGCACTTTCATTTGACTCAGCCCACTGCACCACTGCCTGAATTTTTGTTAAGTTTTGGAATGGGATGTTCTATACTTCTCCTCCTTAATATGTCTCTCCATATTCATTGAACAGAGAACAAGGAAAATGCTAACTTTGAGGGTCTATTGTTTTTTCTCTAATTAATTTGGCATTGGGACTTGGGATCCTATGCTTTCTTAGTTGCTTTGTCTAACATTTTTTCCACTAATATGGCTGTCAAGATCCTTGGTCTTATTGGTTGTTTGAAGTCATTGGTTTATTGGTTGGATACAAATCACCTTTTGCTATTTTCATAATGTACCCCCAAAATAGTACAAAATAAATAAAATAAACCAACAAAAACCCCTGTCCAACAAAAGTTTGAAGTTGAGAACAGAAGGTAAAATCATTATGCCAATCTTATGTACATTGTTTGTTGCTTTACAGAGTGCAATATGCTCTTTGGAGGATGTTAGTGTCGTAAAGCAGGGAAAGGTTAGCATCATTATGGATGACTCTTATTATCTCTTTGCATGCTATTAGCCATGTAAATTTATATTCTTTTCTTGAGATTAACAAATTACAAATTGATATTGGCATCTTGTATGTATGGTGTACCTGGTAAAAACGTATCTGTCATATAGGGCATGTTTAGTTCAGGAATTACACATTGGAGTGTGTCTGATCTATGACTCTGTTTGTAGGGCTATTTGTAGAGCTTATATTTTATTTTAAACTGTAAATAAGCTATATCCTCTGGTGGTAAATAGAGTATAAAATAAGCTCTTATTTTGAAATACCATCACCCATAATGTTTCCAAATATATACTCCGGACTTTTAAATTTTTTTTTTTCTAGATTTTACAAAAATGACACCCTTTATCCTCTCCCATTAGAACCTAATTTTTCTTTATGGCTCCACATAAAAAAATTATCTCAGTTAATAACATCATTTTAAAAAAAATTCAAAAGAAATAACACTATCTTTTAAAGAGTAAAATATCTAAATGTAATTAGGTAGTGAGTAAAAGTCATATATATATCATATATACTAGTTATTTACAGGAAATCCTCAAGTCATGTTCAGTCCCTAGTTCTACAGGATCATCACAATAATACATGCAATCTATAAACTGATAAAGCTAATTGGAGTAGTATCTTGTATTTTGGTAACTGTAACTGCATGGAATTATTTATTCTGGTGAACTGCAAACTGCAATAGTATCTTATGGTGATGAGATTATTTGATATTGGTTTCACTCCAGAGACATTAAATGTAACCTTCAAAGCGTATTGGATTTTTCTAGTTTGTGCTATACCTTCATACCAGGAATGACATGTCAAAAAAAAATTATCGTATTCAATTCTTGACTAAAAAGAGTTTTCTTTTCATAACTCAGGTTCTATTATATGCATTTTTCTTCTGTTTTCAGATAACTATTAAGGGGTATGCAGTTTCAGGAGGTGGCCGAGGCATTGAAAGGGTAGATATATCTATTGATGGTGGTAAAACATGGATTGAAGCCTCCAAATACCAAAAAACTGGCATTCCATATATTTCTGATGATGAATCAAGTACTGACAAATGGGCATGGGTTCTTTTTGAGGCTGAGGTTAATGTTTCACACAGTGCTGAGATAGTTGCCAAAGCGGTATGTTTCTAATTTGGTACATCAAAGTTTATCATATTGAGCAAATCCTTATTAAAGTGTAATTTGGTACATCAAAGTTTATCATATTGAGCAAATCCTTATTAAAATCTATGTAAGACGTAAGTATTTGGATTTTTGATTATTAGCCTACTAAAGTTCACTATTTTTTTTTTTTTTGATACTTGACAGGTGGATTCATCTGCAAATGTCCAACCTGAAAATGTTGGAGATATTTGGAACTTGAGGGGAATACTGAACACTTCATGGCATAGGGTTCAAGTGCGTGTGGGCCAATCAAATCTGTAGGCCTAATAGAAATATAGTGTGAGTATTGTTTCACAATCTAAGCAGTATACTGTTTTGGGTTTAATTTCCTTTTTGAGTTTTAAGGCCCATCTGCTAAGGCTTCAAACTGATTACTTTGAGAAGCTATATTGCTTTTTTGGAGCAATGATGAACATTTTATTTGCATTTGACTACAATGCTATTCACATTTTGTTTGCACAATAATGGATCTACTCAAATCATGCCCTTCTGTTGATGCTTAAGTTTTCCTCCCAATGCAATCATAAACCAGAAAAATCTGGAGTAGATAGTTGATATCTTTTCTTTATTAAAAAGTTTTCCTCCCATCCATGGTCTTTAACTTTTAAGTTATTCACTCGTGGTCCTTCAACTTTCGTAAAATAAGGGTAAAGTCGTCATTTCAAAAGGACCATGGCTGGTTAAAATTTGTAAGTTAAAAGACTGCAAATGGTTAAAACTTGAAAAGTTGAAGAACCACGAGCGGTTACCATGAAAATTGAAGGATCAAGGTAGTTAACATGAAAGTTTAAAACTAAACATGACAAAACACAATACTCAAAGAATCACATCAACTCTTTGAAATAATTAATTCTGGAATACTACTGTATAGGTTGAAATTCAATGTAAAGGATTTGGTAAAGAAAGATGATTCAGGTCAGGGTGACACTGCAAAAAGAAATCCTGTTTGCATAACCATAAAAGAAGAAAAAACATTCAATGTTGTAAACCAGACTTTCAACCAGCAATGTCCAATGCTAGCTTTTATTATGAGAATGAGTTGAGATGTTGCAGTCTAATGAAATGAAACAGTTGCCATGCATAGAAAAAGTTTCACATCTTTCTTGGGGCATCTGAAGTTGGTTTGCGATTCAGGTAGCGAATTACAGCATCTTCAACCCTGTAAATCAAACAAACAAAGCAATTACAACTCCAATAATCTCATCCCATATATCCATGAATAGATTTATATTTGCCCGGGACATAATTCAGTGGTCAAAAGGTTGATTATTAGTGTACAGTGACCCAACAAATACCCGGGTTCGAATCTTCTCAATGGGAGAGGATCTCAGTCTTGGGAGCAAAAAGCAAGCACTCAGACCCTTCCTCATTGAGGCAAATCCCGCTAATATCTGGGTTCGAATCTCTTCACTGGAAAAGGACCTCAGCAGTCAGACTCTGCCTATCCGGGTTCAAATCTCCACACTGGAAAAGGATCTTAGCACTCAGACTAGAGGCAAATCCCGCTAATATCCGGGGGACCTCACCACTCATACCCTGCCTATCAGGGTTCAAATCTCCACACCGGGAAAGGATCTCAGCACTCAGACCCTGTCCCATTGAGACAAATCTCACAAATATCCGTGTTTGAATATCCTCACTGGAAAAGGATCTTAGCGCTAAGACCTGCCTCATTGAGGCACATCCTGTGATTTACCTAAGCAGTTTTAGATGGAGATAAAATAGTGATGATAAGAGTTACCAGGGCTGGTTGTACACATCTGACTGGTGCTCATTGCGACTACTACTTTCCCCACCATCAAACTTTACACCCTTGCCATGAGAATCAAGCTGACCATTAACAAATTCAACAGGTGACTGACTGAACCCAAGAAGCAGTGCCCTTCTCCTCTTGTGTTCTTGGAGCTTCTCCATATCTTCAGAAATTGATTCCTCCATAACGCCAAGCTCTTTACTCTTATCTATGCTGCCCAGAAAATCATCCAATTCCTTCTGTATGGGGACGGGCTCATCAACCAGCACATCATAACACGCAATTCCAGCAGGGTTCTCCCCAGAAAGTCCAATCCTGTGTTGCAAATGAATGGGTTGGGGAGGTGACAAATGGGGCGTGATCTTTTGTGGCACCTCTGTGAGCTTAGCCACAGCTTTCCCAAACACTCTGAGAAGCGGCGGGTCACAAATGAAACAAGACGGGTCATCAGGAACCCGCAGCTTTCTGTCACAAATGTACTTACAAATCAAATGCACAATTCTTGAACGGCTCTCAACCTCAAGGCCTATCACTGCTTTTAAAGCCGGTGAAACTCTGTATTTTTCAGGCAAGTTGTTGAGTTCTAATGTGATGCCCACAGTGAATTCTTGATTCCCCTTTCTCTTGACCTCGAAGGCATCGGGAAGAGCCCCCGATCGGGCTCTATCCCATGTTATAAGATGGTTGTCAGGGTACAGGTTCCGGTCCAAGGAAACGGTGACTCTTTTGAGGAAAGAGGAGAACTTTGGGGCCATGGAGCCTTCTTGGCTCTCCTCCAAAACCCTGCCCACTATCCTGAGAGTCCATGAAGGAGGCTCTGCAGCTTCATTTTTGCAGCCCTGGTTAGCAAAAGTGTTGAATATATAAACCCGAAGGGTGTTCTGAAGAAACGATGGCGGTTTCTTCATTATTACTGCCTCCTGGACAGCAGCTTTCTTTCTGGCAGTTGCTTCATCCACTTGAGCCTCCATCTCAAGCAGGTGGGCATAAAAAACAGATTCTGGTGCAAAATTCCTCACTCTCTCAGAATGTTCTTCAGCAGGGAGCTTCTGTTGTTTCTTCTCAGCATTACCACCCAGTGGTTGAGATTGAGATTGAGATTGTTCTAACTGAGCCAGAAAATAGGCATGCATTGCAGAGATTTGAAATCCAGGAGGGGGTGTTAGGGGAATAGCAACATTGGGCCTGACAAATGGAGAATTGGGAAACAGTGATGAAAATCCAGTGTTCTGGGCAGGCTGCTGCTGATTGTTGTTGTTGGCAGACATGATTACAGGAACAAAGATTCTAGCTTTTCAGGACACCAAGAACCGCCGAGGCCCTGTACTAAACAAAAATGATACATTTAGAAAAACTAAAGATTCAAAACAACAAATTAAAGGAATGAGAAAACAAGGAGGGTATCTGAGATCAATCTCTAACACAAAGGGAAAATCCCTGTACTAGACTAGACTAGCAAGTGTAATAGTGTAAAAAATTGAGCCAATTAAAAAGAAAAGGAGCATTTGGTCCTTCGGTTATACTCGTGGTACAAACTTAGTTCCTAAGTTATATGCGTAACCATTCTTAATCCGTAAGTTATGCAAGAAGTGACAATTTTAGTCCATCAGAGACTATTTCTATCACCAGTCCGTCACTTAATAAAGTGACTGATTTGGTCATTCAAGGACTAAAATTGCCACTCCATGCATAACTTAGCACGCATATAACTCAGGGAGTAAATCTGTACCACGAGTATAACTGGAGGACCAAAAATACAATTTTTCCATAAAAAATATTATAATTGAAGCATGTGTTCCATCTCAACAAAAGGTTTATCAATGTTTATTTATTATATATGCTCAACATGCCTCTTCACATATGCGAGCTGATTACTTTTGACAAGTTTCAAGACCTTTGGCATGAAATTGATTCTGATACCAAATTGATCTATATGTTCTATTTGAATTAAAAATATAAATTAACAGTTGGATTGCATATTTATGTTTATATATTATATGCTCAACAATTATTAATCACACAACATAAGAATGTAAGGAGTGGGAAAGAGGAAAAGCCCAATTTTATAATGGTTCAACAATGTTCTGATCCATTACCTAAGAACTCTCTCATTAGAATTTCATAATCTACTACTTTGATCCTCTTTATTCTTTGTTAGACATCACTACCAAGCTTTGATAAATACTCCTGCTTATTAATGAGTTATACATTGACTATAACAATAGCCCTTACTCTTCAACAAATTAAACACACCATCATTCATGGGTTTCTTGACTATACTATCTCTAATAGCAAACTAACAAATCCCTTCTTACAGCAACTTCATAAATATACAAGGTTTTCAAGTTATACTTTAATTGTCTTTCTATAAAGTGTTAGTAAGTATACAAATATGGTTTTATAGATTGAGTGAACTATTAAGTAATATGTAATTTCAATGACTCAATCTAAAGACTTGGAAAGCAATTAGGATAATTTAAGGATTAGATATAAGAACAACTTGATATTAAAATTTAAGAATATAATGTTTGAATGAGTAAATGCAAGATAGATTGAGTTGCAGTGCTCAAATAAATACTCTAATTACCCCTATGTGTTGGTATGAAATAATGGTAATCAAATTCTAGGAGTAGAGCATTTGATTACCTTTATTACATACCAATACATAGGGGTAATTAGAGCATTTATTTGAGCATTGTAACTCAATCTATCTTTTGAAAGGGGTAAGAAGAATTTTTCAAAAAATAATTTGTTCCAAAATATCCACAATTGGGGTCTCATTCTCCATCATAAAACTTTTGTCCAAAGTGATCCGTTTTGAAACTAATGAATTTAGAATCATTTTGGAAAAATTATATTTTAGGAATAAAAGTAATGAAGTAATAAGGTTACTTATATTTAACCATAAACCTATTTTATTCTTTATGGTCTTGGAGCACATCTTCTCCTTGAAAAATCTATAGACAATGTATTGACATTTTCTTCTCACTTAAACACAATACAATAATTAGATATATTATTTGTTACATATAAGTGCTCATATATACTTTAATTGGGTAAAATAATTTGAATACAAAACGTATTATAAATTATAAATCAAAATGTAATTTTTTTTTTTAAGTAACAACAAATTACAAGATCATTAATTTGTCATTTCAACATCATATTTAACATAATAATGAAATTAATCAAAATAAAGAATCTAGAATCGAAGGGTTCCAATTTGAAAAAAAAACGATAAAACCTTAATCAACATCTAAATTATTATAAAACTTAGTGCTAATTGGCAATTGTTAGTAGTAAATTTGATGATAGAGTATTTAGTAGCTAATTCACACAAAACACCCACAACTAGGGGTGTAAATGAATCGAATCGAGTCAAATATCCTACTATTCAATTCGAATTCGACTATTTTGAGAACTATTCGAATTCGTATTCGATAAAAATTCTGATTCGTATTCGATTCGAATAAAATTCAATTCGAAATATGTATTCGAATTTGGATTCGTATTCGAATTCGAATCACGAATCGAACTAAAAATATTCGATTTGTTTACACCCTACCCACAGCAACAAGGACCACAAGGTCTACACGTACTCAAATTACACAGAATACCCACAATTCTCAACCAATTTCTTAAAACAAACTTTCACAAAATCGGGGCAAAACTCAAATATTCTCAATAAAGCTTTAATCGATAAATTTCTTACGAAATAAATTAACTAATTAATGAACTTTTATAAATAAAGAAAGTAACTAGATTTAAGAAATAAACACGAGTTTTCAAATTTTGACCTTTTGTGTTAACGGCTTATCGCGGTCGGCAGCCGGTTAGCGGTGATCGGCGAAGTGAGGCGTTTAGCAGTGATCAATCTGAAGCTGGTTCGAATTTATTTAAGGGGCAGGTTCGAGACCATCATACAAGGGGATCAAGAAAATAAAACAAGAAGCGCCCCGGGCGTTTGAATCCTAATGTGTGAAATTTATTTTAAGCAAGGAGGATGACCAGGAGGACGACTCTCTGTTTCCAGAATGCAATCTGGAATAGCAATGGAATGTTCACGTCCCTGGAGCAAGATTAGCGAAAATACAATGTTCACGTCCCTTTCAAAAAAACACAAGAGAGATAACATTCCTAATTGGAAATTTAATTTTTGGTAACAAAAATTCAATCCAAAATTAAATTTTTCGAATGAAATTGGAGCCAAAATTAAATTAAATTTTGGAATAATAATTCGAAAATCGAAAATTAATTTTTGGAGGCAAATTTCGAATTAAACAAGTGAAGACCAACTTGGAGGTGTATGTCGCTGAATTTTTCGGTGATATAATTTATGTTCAAGCAAGAGCCACCGGAGGAAATATTTTGGAGAGATCAACTTGACATTTCAGAAGAAGGAATTACAAAGTCAAGTGTTCACACTTGAAAAGTCAAAATTGGAGGCCATCATGATAAGGAAACCCAATTCAAGATCTGAGAATGCAATTGGACGAATGAGCTTCTTACAAGAGGAGTAATGACATAGGCCAATTTTCAAATTCATCTGACAAAGGCCATGAAGAGCTTCAGAAAAAGTTGGCAAATTATTTCAAGATTCAAAATGGACGATCAAGATTGAAAGATCTACAACGGGTAGATAGCTTCTTCAAACTATAAATACCCATGCAAGACTTGAAGACAAGTACCTCTCTCACCTCTCTACATCACAGCATCTGAGCAATATAGAGCTATTATTTCGAGAAAAGGAGAGAAGAAAAATATTGGAGAATGCAAGTATTGAGCTGAATAGAAAAATTCAAGTCAGGGAGAAGAAGAAAAATACTTCTTTGTAAAACCATATCTACTGTGAGTAGAGAAAAGGAGAGTAGTAGGTGAGGCTTGTGAAATCCAAGTTGAGTATAGCTTTGTGCGACATACTCGGTGGAGTGTAGCTTTGTGCGAGACACTCAGAAGTCAGAAGGAGTGTGCCTTTGTGCGAGACGCTCGGGAGCGTAGCTGGGTGCGAGACGCTCAGGAGTATAGCTTTGTGCGACATACTCGGAGGAGTGTAGCTTTGTGCGGAGACACTCGGAAGACTAAGTGTAGCTGGGTGCAAAACATTTGGTGTAGGAGCGTAGCTAGGTGCAAGACGCTCGGGAGCGTGGCTTTGTGCGAGGCGCTCGGGATTGAGTGTAGCTCTATGCAAGACACTCGGGAAGTGCCGGGTTGGCACTGTCCAGTATTGTATCTGGGTGATTGAAGATAGTGGAAACCTTCCTTGGAGTGAAAGGAAGAAGTGGAGTAGGAGAATTACACCATCTCCGAACCACTATAAATCTCTCTGTCTCTTTACTTTACTTGCACCATATTTATTCTTGCATGCATATCTCATACTAACCCTCTTACTGATTTATTCATCTGGGTGTTGCAATTCATACGTGTGCATGCATAGCATTCCATTGCATATTTTATTACAAGTCTTCATATCACAAGTGCATGTACTGAGCATTTCAATTTCCTCGAGCTTATTTACTATTCATGCACTATTCACACACTATTCCTTACTATTCACTCACTATTCACATTTATTAGTAAGGAATTCCTCCTGATTCATACAAACTCATTTACTATTCACTCTTTATTTATCATCTGGGTTTGCCTTTGCATGCAATATATCTCTTCATATCTGAGCAATTTATCTATAGCACTTTACATACAGATATTCCGCTGCGAACTCTAAGTTGTTTATTTGCTTTATGCTTGCTACATAGAGTTGAAATTACCAAAGTGTTATAATTTTTTAAATTGTTGAAAAGTCTATTCACCTCCCACCCCCACCCCCACACCCACTAGACTTTTCCCACCCTATCGAGACCAACATATATAACCAATAATGGTATATTAGTTTTTTGCTTGTTTTGAAAGCCCTCACCCTGGATAGGAAAGATATGCGCACGCTGATAAGGAAAGATATCCTTATTAATATTAATAATAATGTGTAGCCCGCCCTCCTATGAGGAAATAAAAGGAGGAAATATGAATTTGATTTTAAGATTTAAGAAACATAAATATCTGCTTTCTGAAATTTGGTTTTAAGATTTATTCAGGGTCAGGCCTACCCCGGGATAGGTCTAATTTTTTAAATTTGTTTTAATTATATAAAGTATTATAAATCGATCTATTTTATTTGAAATGATATTTTAAATCTTAACCTCATGATTAACAATTAAAATTGTTTCCAATTAAGCTACTTCAACCTCTCGATATATCAATTGTGCACACACTCACTTTTCAAAATTAATATTTTTATTAAAAATAATATCTTAACCATTAATCTAGTGGCATCCGGTGTCCCGGTTTATACTCCCACATGAATGGTGGGAGTGGGTTCGAGCCTCGGTAGAGGCAACTGTTGACTCTTTGTGCTTCAGTAAACAGATACTACATTGTAACATAGTCAGCAGTATTAAAAAAATCCATTAATCACAAAATTAATATGATTTTTTTTACTAAATTAAAATTTATAAAAGGCGAAGTAAGGCGTTATCTTCTCGTCTTTGGCTTCACAACCTTCTACCGTTCACGCCGATTCTTACTTATTGAGGAATTTAAAGAGGAATTTTTTAGTGGGGTCCACTTAATGTAAACGGCTCTACCGTTATGGTATAATTACTTTACTTCCGTGCGGGGTTCGTGCAAAGTTAGCAGGGAGGGGGTGGGGCATGGGAAAGAGAATTTATGCTGCCGTAGGTGGGTATTCAAATAAAGGGGAACACCTTGCTATTATGAAAACGCCGGCTGTTACCATAGTAGCTGCATGAATCAAAGAGGATACTGTAGTGGGACGCTCCATAGCAAGATGACCAAGTATGCAATCCTATCTGTGCAGATTTTATTGAGATAAATTTCGACCGTTCATATATATATTTTTTTAATAAATCAGAACAATCATCAATATACTTTTGAACACATTGAACAAAGTTTGAAAAATGCAAAACACTGTAATAAAAATCTAATAAACCATTTTAATTAATACTGTCAAAGCGGGCCGGCCAGCCCCATTAGGCCCGCCCCACCGCGGGCATAATTTCTAGCGGGCTTTTGCGGGCGGGCCTAACCCGTCCCACGCGAGTTGGCCCTTTTTTTTTCAATGTTTAAAAAATAATTAAAATTTAGAAATACTAACATTACGAATTTACAATCCAAATTTTAAAAATTAAACCTAACAAAAATTAATATTAATTCAAAATTAAAAAAGAATAAGGAAAGTCTACAAATTATATTTTTTATGTTAAAATATTACATTACTTTTAATTATATATATATATATATGTTACACAGCAAGGCAGTACGCTGCCTTGCTGTGTAACATATATAATTATTTGTTTTTTTTTTATTATAGGGCGGGCCCGTGGGTTGGCCCGCGGGCCAAGCCCGTTAGGCCCGCATTTTCGCGGACCTATTTTTCTATAACCCTAACCTGCCCCATTGCGGGGCGGGTACGGGCCAGTCCGCGGGTTTCGACCCATTTTGACAGTACTAATTTTAATCTATCTTTTGGGAGGGGTAAGAAGAATTTTTCAAAAAATAATTTGTTCGAAAATATCCACAATTGGATGGGGTCTCATTCTCCATCTTGAAACTTTTGTCAAAAATGATCTGTTTTGAAACTAATGAATTTAGAATCATTTTGGAAAAACTAAATTGTAGGAATAAAAGTAATGAAGTAATGAGGTTACTTATATGTAACCATAAACCTATATTATTCTTTATGGTGTTGGAGCACACATTCGCCTTGAAAAATCTATAGACAGTGTATTGACATTTTTTGGCACTTAAACACAATACAATAATTAGATATATTATTTGTTACATATAAGTGCTCATATATATACTTTAATTGGGTAAAATAATCTGAATACAAAACGTATTATAAATTATAAATCGAAATGTAATGTTTTTTTTTTAGTTATAACAAAGTAAGAGATCATTAATTTGTCATTTGAACATCATATTTAACATAATAACGAAATTTTAAACAAATTAAAGAATCTAGAATCCGAGGGTTCTAATTTGGGAAAAAAACGATAAAACCATAATCAACAACTAAATTATTATAAAACTTAGTGGTAATCGGCAATTGCTAGTAGTAACTAGTAAATATGACGATAGACTATTTAGTAGCTAATTCACAGAAAACACCCACAACAAGAAGGACCACAAAGTCTACACGTACTCAAATTACATAGAATACCCACAATTCTCAATCAATATCTTAAAACAAAATTTCACAAATCAGGATAAAACTAAAATATTCCCAATAAAGCTTTAATCGATCAATTTCTTATCAAATAATTAACTAATAAATGAAGTTATATAAATAAAGAAACTAACTAGATTTAAGAAATAAACACGTGTTTACAAATTTTGACCTTTTCTGTTAACGGCTTATCGCGGTCGGCAGCCGGTTAGCGGTGATCGGCGACGTGAGGCGTTTAAGCACGGTTAGCAGTGATCAATTTGAAGCTGGTTCGAATTTATTTAAGGGGGTCTAGTGTTTGAATCCTAATGTGTGAAATTTATTTTAAGCAAGGAGGATGACCAGGAGGACGACTCTCAATTTATTTTAAGCAAGGAGGATGACCAGGAGGACGACTCTCTGTTTCTAGAATGCAATCTGGAATACCAGGAGGACGACTCTCTGTTTCTAGAATGCAATCTGGAATAGCTATGGAATGACTCTCTGTTTCTAGAATGCAATCTGGAATAGCTATGGAATGTTCACCTGTTTCTAGAATGCAATCTGGAATAGCTATGGAATGTTCACGTCCTTCTAGAATGCAATCTGGAATAGCTATGGAATGTTCACGTCCTTGGAGCAAGATTAGCGAAAATACAATGTTCACGTCCCTTTCAATAAAACACAAGAGGGATAAAATTCCTAATTGGAAATTTAAGCACGGTTAGCGGTGATCGGCGACATGAGGCGTTAAAGCACGGTTAGGAGTGATGGGCGACGTGAGGTGTTTGGCTTCACAACCACCTCCGTAATTTAAAAAGAAAATTTTTTAGTGGGGTCCAGTTACGGTAAACGGCTCTACCGTTATGGTATATTTATTAATTTTTTTCCGTGCGGAATTCGTGTAAAGTTAGCAGGGGAAGGGGTGTGGCATGGGAAGGAGAATTTATGCCGCCCTATGTGGGAATTCAAATAAAGGGGAGCACTTTGCTATCATGAAAGTGCTATCTATTACCATAGTAGCTACATGAATCAAAGCGGATACTAGAGTGGGACCTTCCATAGTATCAGGTGACCAAGTATGCAATCCTATCTGTCTAGATTTAAGAAATAAACACGAGTTTACAAATTTTGACCTTTTCTGTTAACGGCTTATCGTGGTCGACAGCCGGTTAGCGGTGATCGGCGACGTGAGGCGTTTAAGCACGGTTAGCATTGATCAATCTGAGGCTGGTTCGAATTTATTTAAGGGGGTCTAGTCTTTGAATCCTAATGTGTGAACTTTATTTTAAGCAAGGAGGATGACCAGGAAGACGACTCTCTCTTTCTAGAATGCAATATGGAATAGCTATAGAATGTTCACGTCCCTGGAGCAAGATTAGCGAAAATACAATGTTCACGTCCCTTTCAAAAAAACACAATAGAGATAAAATTCCTAATTGGAAATTTAAGCACGGTTAGCGGTGATCGGCGACATGAGGCGTTAAAGCACGGTTAGCAGTGATCGGCGACGTGAGGTGTTTGGCTTCACAACCACCTCCGTAATTTAAAAAGAAAATTTTTTAGTGGGGTCCAGTTACTGTAAACGGCTCTACCGTTATGGTATAATTATTAACTTTTTTCCGTGCGGAATTCGTGTAAAGTTAGCAGGGGAAGGGGTGTGGCATGGGAAGGAGAATTTACGCCGCCCTATGTGGGAATTCCAATAAAGGGGAGCACTTTGCTATCATGAAAGTGCTATCTGTTACCATAATAGCTACATGAATCAAAGCGGATACTAGAGTGGGACCTTCCGTTGTATCAGGTGACCAAGTATGCGATCCTATCTGTCTAGATTTAAGAAATAAACACGAGTTTACAAATTTTGACCTTTTCTATTAATGGCTTATCGCGGTCGGCAGCCGGTTAGCGGTGATCGGCGACGTGAGGCGTTTAAGCACGGTTAGCAGTGATCAATCTGAAGCTGGTTCGAATTTATTTAAGGGGGTCTAGTGTTTGAATCCTAATGTGTGAAATTTATTTTAAGCAAGGAGGATGACCAGGAGGACGACTCTCTGTTTCTAGAATGCAATCTGGAATAGCTATGGAATGTTCACGTCCCTGGAGCAAGATTAGCGAAAATACAATGTTCATGTCCCTTTCAAAAAAACACAAGAGGGATAAAATTCCTAATTGGAAATTTAAGCACGGTTAGCGGTGATCGGCGACATGAGGCGTTTAAGCACGGTTAGCAGTGATCGGCGACGTGAGGTGTTTGGCTTCACAACCACCTCCGTAATTTAAAAAGAAAATTTTTTAGTGGGGTCCAGTTACTGTAAACGGCTCTACCGTTATGGTATAATTATTAATTTTTTTCCGTGCCGAATTCGTGTAAAGTTAGCAGGGGAAGGGGTGTGGCATGGGAAGGAGAATTTACGCCGCCCTATGTGGGAATTCAAATAAAGGGGAGCACTTTGCTATCATGAAAGTGCTATCTATTACCATAGTAGCTACATGAATCAAAAAGCGGATACTAGAGTGGGACCTTCCATAGTATCAGGTGACCAAGTGTGCGATCCTATCTGTGGAGATTTAAGAAATAAACACGAGTTTACAAATTTTGACCTTTTCTGTTAACGGCTTATCGCGGTCGGCAGCCGGTTAGCGGTGATCGGCGACGTGAGGCGTTTAAGCAAGGTTAGCAGTGATCAATCTTAAGCTGGTTCGAATTTATTTAACGGGGTCTAGTGTTTGAATCCTAATGTGTGAAATTGATTTTCAGCAAGGAGGATAACCAGGAGGACGACTCTCTGTTTCTAGAATGCAATCTGGAATAGCTATGGAATGTTCACGTCCCTGGAGCAAGAGTAGCGAAAATACAATGTTCACGCCCCTTTCAAAAAAACACAAGAGAGATAAAATTCCTAATTGGAAATTTAAGCACGGTTAGCTGTGATCGGCGACATGAGGCGTTTAAGCACGGTTAGCAGTGATCGGCTACGTGAGGTGTTTGGCTTCACAACCACCTCCGTAATTTAAAAAGAAAATTTTTTAGTGGGGTCCAGTTACTGTAAACGGCTCTACCGTTATGGTATAATTATTAATTTTTTTCCGTGCGGAATTCGTGTAAAGTTAGCAGGGGAAGGGGTGTGGCATGGGAAAGAGAATTTACGCCGCCCTATGTGGGAATTCAAATAAAGGGGAGCACTTTGCTATCATGAAAGTGCTATCTGTTACCATAGTAGCTACATGAATCAAAAAGCGGATACTAGAGTGGGACCTTCCATAGTATCAGGTGACCAAGTGTGCGATCCTATCTGTGGAGATTTAAGAAATGAACACGAGTTTACAAATTTTGACCTTTTCTGTTAACGGCTTATCGCGGTCGGCAGCCGGTTAGCGGTGATCGGCGACGTGAGGCTTTTACGCACGGTTAGCAGTGATCAATCTTAAGCTGGTTCGAATTTATTTAACGGGGTCTAGTGTTTGAATCCTAATGTGTGAAATTTATTTTAAGCAAGGAGGATGACCAGGAGGACGACTCTCTGTTTCTAGAATGCAATCTGGAATAGCTATGGAATGTTCACATCCCTGGAGCAAGAATAGCGAAAATACAATGTTCACGTCCCTTTCAAAAAAACACAAGAGAGATAAAATTCCTAATTGGAAATTTAAGCACGGTTAGCGGTGATCGGCGACATGAGGCGTTTAAGCACGGTTAGCAGTGGTCGGCGACGTGAGGTGTTTTGCTTCACAACCACCTCCGTAATTTAAAAAGAAAATTTTTTAGTGTGGTCCAGTCACTTTAAATGGCTCTACCGTTATGGAATAATTATTAATTTTTTTCCGTGCGGAATTTGTGTAAAGTTAGCAGGGGAAGGGGTGTGGCATGGGAAGGAGAATTTACGCCGCCCTATGTGGGAATTCAAATAAAGGGGAGCACTTTGCTATCATAAAAGTGCTATCTGTTACCATAGTAGCTACATGAATCAAAAAGCGGATACTAGAGTGGGACCTTCCATAGTATCAGGTGACCAAGTGTGCGATCCTATCTGTGGAGATTTAAGAAATAAACACGAGTTTACAAATTTTGACCTTTTCTGTTAACGGCTTATCGCGGTCGGCAGCCGGTTAGCGGTGATCGGCGACGTGAGGCGTTTAAGCAAGGTTAGCAGTGATCAATCTTAAGCTGGTTCGAATTTATTTAACGGGGTCTAGTGTTTGAATCCTAATGTGTGAAATTGATTTTCAGCAAGGAGGATAACCAGGAGGACGACTCTCTGTTTCTAGAATGCAATCTGGAATAGCTATGGAATGTTCACGTCCCTGGAGCAAGAGTAGCGAAAATACAATGTTCACGCCCCTTTCAAAAAAACACAAGAGAGATAAAATTCCTAATTGGAAATTTAAGCACGGTTAGCTGTGATCGGCGACATGAGGCGTTTAAGCACGGTTAGCAGTGATCGGCTACGTGAGGTGTTTGGCTTCACAACCACCTCCGTAATTTAAAAAGAAAATTTTTTAGTGGGGTCCAGTTACTGTAAACGGCTCTACCGTTATGGTATAATTATTAATTTTTTTCCGTGCGGAATTCGTGTAAAGTTAGCAGGGGAAGGGGTGTGGCATGGGAAGGAGAATTTACGCCGCCCTATGTGGGAATTAAAATAAAGGGGAGCACTTTGCTATCATAAAAGTGCTATCTGTTACCATAGTAGCTACATGAATCAAAAAGCGGATACTAGAGTGGGACCTTCCATAGACATGAATCAAAAAGCGGATACTAGAGTGGGACCTTCCATAGTATCAGGTGACCAAGTGTGCGATCCTATCTGTGGAGATTTAAGAAATAAACACGAGTTTACAAATTTTGACCTTTTCTGTTAACGGCTTATCGCGGTCGGCAGCCGGTTAGCGGTGATCGGCGACGTGAGGCGTTTAAGCAAGGTTAGCAGTGATCAATCTTAAGCTGGTTCGAATTTATTTAACGGGGTCTAGGATCAATCTTAAGCTGGTTCGAATTTATTTAACGGGGTCTAGAGTTTGAATCCTAATGTGTGAAATTGATTTTCAGCAAGGAGGATAACCAGGAGGACGACTCTCTGTTTCTAGAATGCAATCTGGATTAGCTATGGAATGTTCACGTCCCTGGAGCAAGAGTAGCGAAAATACAATGTTCACGCCCCTTTCAAAAAAACACAAGAGAGATAAAATTCCTAATTGGAAATTTAAGCACGGTTAGCTGTGATCGGCGACATGAGGCGTTTAAGCACGGTTAGCAGTGATCGGCTACGTGAGGTGTTTGGCTTCACAACCACCTCCGTAATTTAAAAAGAAAATTTTTTAGTGGGGTCCAGTTACTGTAAACGGCTCTACCGTTATGGTATAATTATTAATTTTTTTCCGTGCGGAATTCGTGTAAAGTTAGCGGGAGAAGGGGTGTGGCATGGGAAGGAGAATTTACGCCGCCCTATGTGGGAATTCAAATAAAGGGGAACACTTTGCTATCATGAAAGTGCTATCTGTTACCATAGTAGCTACATGAATCAAAACGCGGATACTAGAGTGGGACCTTCTATAATATCAGGTGACCAAGTGTGCGATCCTATCTGTGCAGATTTAAGAAATAAACACGAGTTTACAAATTTTTACCTTTTCTGTTAACGGCTTATCGCGGTCGGCAGCCGGTTAGCGGTGATCGGCGACGTGACGCGTTTAAGCACGGTTAGCAGTGATCAATCTGAAGCTGGTTCGAATTTATTTACGGGGGTCTAGTGTTTGAGTCCTAATGTGTGAAATTTATTTTAAGCAAGGAGGATGACCAGGAGGACGACTCTCTGTTTCTAGAAGTCAATCTGGATTAGCTATGGAATGTTCACGTCCCTTTCAAAAAAACACAAGAGAGATAAAATTCCTAATTGGAAATTTAAGCACGGCTAGCGGTGATCGGCGACGTGACGCGTTTAAGCACGGTTAGCAGTGATCAATCTGAAGCTGGTTCGAATTTATTTACGGGGGTCTAGTGTTTGAGTCCTAATGTGTGAAATTTATTTTTAGCAAGGACGATGACCAGGAGGACGACTCTCTTTCTAGAATGCAATCTGGAATAGCTATGGAATGTTCACGTCCCTGGAGCAAGATTAGCGAAAATACAATGTTCACGTCCCTTTCAAAAAAACACAAGAGAGATAAAATTCCCAATTGGAAATTTAAGCACGGCTAGCGGTGATCGGCGAGATGAGGCGTTTAAGCACGGTTAGCAGTGATCGGCGACGTGAGGTGTTTGGCTTCACAACCACCTCCGTAATTTACAAATAAAATTTTTTAGTGGGGTCTAGTTACTGTAAACGGCTCTACCGTTATGGTATAATTATTAATTTTTTTTTCGTGCGGAATTCGTGTAAAGTTAGCAGGGGAAGGGGTGTGGCATGGGAAGGAGAATTTACGCCGCCCTATGTGGGAATTCAAATAAAGGGGAACACTTTGCTATCATCAAAGTGCTATCTGTTACCATAGTAGCTACATGAATCAATGCGGATACTAGAGTGGGACCTTCCATAGTATCAGGTGACCAAGTATGCGATCCTATCTGTATAGATTTAAGAAATAAACACGAGTTTACAAATTTTGACCTTTTTTGTTAACGACTTATCGCGGTCGACAACCGGTTAGCGGTGATCGGCGACGTGAGGCGTTTAAGCACGGTTAGCAGTGATCAATCTGAAGCTAGTTCGAATTTATTTAAGGTGGTATAGGGTTTGAATCCTAATGTGTGAAATTTATTTTAAGCAAGGAGGATGACCAGGAGGACGACTCTCTGTTTCTAGAATGCAATCTGGAATAGCTATGGAATGTTCACGTCCCTGGAGCAAGATTAGCAAAAATACAATGTTCACGTCCCTTTCAAAAAAACACAATAGAGATAAAATTCCTAATTGGAAATTTAAGCACGGTTAGCGGTAATCGGCGACACGAGGCGTTTAAGCACGGTTAGCAGTGATCGGCGACGTGAGGTGTTTGGCTTCACAACCACCTCCGTAATTTAAAAAGAAAATTTTTTAGTGGGGTCCAGTTACTGTAAACGGCTCTACCGTTATGGTATAATTATTAATTTTTTTCCGTGCGGAATTCGTGTAAAGTTAGCAGGGGAAGGGGTGTGGCATGGGAAGTAGAATTTACGCCGCCCTATGTGGGAATTCAAATAAAGGGGAGCACTTTGCTATCATGAAAGTGCTATCTGTTACCATCGTAGCTACATGAATCAAAAAGCAGATACTAGAGTGGGACCTTCCATATTATCAGGTGACCAAGTATACGATCTTATCTGTATAGATTTAAGAAATAAACATGAGTTTACAAATTTTGACCTTTTCTGTTAACGACTTATCGCGGTCGACAACCGGTTAGCGGTGATCGGCGACGTGAGGCGTTTAAGCACGGTTAGCTGTGATCAATCTGAAGCTGGTTCGAATTTATTTAAGGGGGTCTAGTGTTTGAATCCTAATGTGTGAAATTTATTTTAAGCAAGGAGGATGACCAGGAGGACGACTCTCTGTTTCTAGAATGCAATCTGGAATAGCTATGGAATGTTCACGTCCCTGGAGCAAGATTAGCGAAAATACAATGTTCACGTCCCTTTCAAAAAAACACAATAGAGATAAAATTCCTAATTGGATATTTAAGCACGGTTAGCGGTGATCGACGACGTGAGGCGTTTAAGTGTGCGATCCTAGAGTGGGACCTTCCATAGTATCAGGTGACCAAGTGTGCGATCCTATCTGTGGAGATTTAAGAAATAAACACGAGTTTACAAAAAAACACAAGAGAAATAAAATTGCTAATTGGAAATTTAAGCACGGTTAGCGGTGATCGGCGACATGAGGCGTTTAAGCACGGTTAGCAGTGGTCGGCGACGTGAGGTGTTTGGCTTCACAACCACCTCCGTAATTTAAAAAGAAAATTTTTTAGTGCGGTCCAGTCACTTTAAACGGCTCTACCGTTATGGAATAATTATTAATTTTTTTCCGTGCGGAATTCGTGTAAAGTTAGCAGCGGAAGGGGTGTGGCATGGGAAGGAGAATTTACGCCGCCCTATGTGGGAATTCAAATAAAGGGGAGCACTTTGCTATCATGAAAGTGCTATCTGTTATCATTGTAGCTACATGAATCAAAGCGGATACTAGAGTGGGACCTTCCGTTATATCAGGTGACCAAGTATGCGATCCTATCTGTCTAGATTTAAGAAATAAACACGAGTTTACAAATTTTGACCTTTTCTGTTAACGGCTTATCGTGGTCGACACCCAGTTAGCGGTGATCGGCGACGCGAGGCGTTTAAGCACGGTTAGCAGTGATCAATCTGAAGCTGGTTCGAATTTATTTAAGGGGGTCTAGTGTTTGAATCCTAATGTGTGAAATTTATTTTAAGCAAGGAGGATGACCAGGAGGACGACTCTCTGTTTCTAGAATGCAATCTGGAATAGCTATGGAATGTTCACGTCCCTGGAGCAAGATTAGCGAAAATACAATGTTCACGTCCCTTTCAAAAAAACACAAGAGAGATAAAATTCCTAATTGGAAATTTAAGCACGGTTAGCGGTGATCGGCGACATGAGGCGTTTAAGCACGGTTAGCAGTGATCGGCGACGTGAGGTGTTTGGCTTCACAACCACCTCCGTAATTTAAAAAGAAAATTTTTTAGTGTGGTCCATTTACTTTAAACGGCTCTACCGTTATGGAATAATTATTAATTTTTTTCCGTGCGGAATTCGTGTAAAGTTAGCAGCGGAAGGGGTGTGGCATGGGAAGGAGAATTTACGCCGCCCTATGTGGGAATTCAAATAAAGGGGAGCACTTTGCTATCATGAAAGTGCTATCTGTTACCATAGTAGCTACATGAATCAAAAAGCGGATACTAGAGTGGGACCTTCCATAGTATTAGGTGAACAAGTGTGCGATCCTATCTGTGGAGATTTAAGAAATAACCACGAGTTTACAAATTTTGACCTTTTCTGTTAACGGCTTATCGCGGTCGACAGCTGGTTAGCGGTGATCGGCGACATGAGGCGTTTAAGCACGGTTAGCAGTGATTAATCTGAAGCTGGTACGAACTTATTTAAGGGGGTCTAGTGTTTGAATCCTAATGTGTGAAATTTATTTTAAGCAAGGAGGATGACCAGGAGGACGACGCTCTGTTTCTAGAATGCAATCTAGAATAGCTATGGAATGTTTACGTCCCTTAAGCAAGATTAGCGAAAATAAAATGTTCACGACCCTTTCAAAAAAACACAATAGAGATAAAATTCCTAATTGGAAATTTAAGCACGGTTAGCGGTGATCGGCGACATGAGGCGTTTAAGCACGGTTAGTAGTGATCGGCGACGTGAAGTTTTTGACTTCACAACCACCTCCGTAATTTAAAAAGAAAATTTTTTAGTGGGGTCCAGTTACTGTAAACGGCTCTACCGTTATGGTATAATTATTAATTTTTTTTGTAAACGGCTCTACCGTTATGGTATAATTATTAATTTTTTTTCCGTGCGGAATTCGTGTAAAGTTAGCAGGGGAAGGGGTGTGGCATGGGAAGGAGAATTTACGCCGCCCTATGTTGGAATTCAAATAAAGGGGAGCACTTTGCTATCATGAAAGTGCTATCTGTTATCATTGTAGCTACATGAATCAAAGCGGATACTAGAGTGGGACCTTCCGTTATATCAGGTGACCAAGTATGCGATCCTATCTGTCTAGATTTAAGAAATAAACACGAGTTTACAAATTTTGACCTTTTCTGTTAACGGCTTATCGTGGTCGACACCCAGTTAGCGGTGATCGGCGACGCGAGGCGTTTAAGCACGGTTAGCAGTGATCAATCTGAAGCTGGTTCGAATTTATTTAAGGGGGTCTAGTGTTTGAATCCTAATGTGTTAAATTTATTTTAAGCAAGGAGGATGACCAGGAGGACGACTCTCTCTTTCTAGAATGCAATCTGGAATAGCTATGGAATGTTCACGTCCCTGGAGCAAGATTAGCGAAAATACAATGTTCACGTCTCTTTCAAAAAAACACAAGAGAGATAAAATTCCTAATTGGAAATTTAAGCACGGTTAGCGGTGATCGGCGACATGAGGCGTTTAAGCACGGTTAGCAGTGATCGGCGACGTGAGGTGTTTGGCTTCACAACCACCTCCGTAATTTAAAAAGAAAATTTTTTAGTGGGGTCCAGTTACTGTAAACGGCTCTACCGTTATGGTATAATTATTAATTTTTTTCCGTGCGGAATTCGTGTAAAGTTAGCAGGGGAAGGGGTGTGGCATGGGAAGGAGAATTTACGCCGCCCTATGTGGGAATTCAAATAAAGGGGAGCACTTTGCTATCATGAAAGTGCTATCTGTTACCATAGTAGCTACATGAATCAAAAAGCGGATACTAGAGTGGGACCTTCCATAGTATTAGGTGACCAAGTGTGCGATCCTATCTGTGGAGATTTAAGAAATAAACACGAGTTTACAAATTTTGACCTTTTCTGTTAACGGCTTATCGCGGTCGGCAGCCGGTTAGCGGTGATCGGCGACGTGAGGCGTTTAAGCACGGTTAGCAGTGATCAATCTGAAGCTGGTTCGAATTTATTTAAGGGGGTCTAGTGTTTGAATCCTAATGTGTGAAATTTATTTTAAGCAAGGAGGATGACCAGGAGGACGACTCTCTGTTTCTAGAATGCAATCTGGAATAGCTATGGAATGTTCACGTCCCTGGAGCAAGATTAGCGAAAATACAATGTTCACGTCCCTTTCAAAAAAACACAAGAGAGATAAAATTCCTAATTGGAAATTTAAGCACGGTTAGCGGTGATCGGCGACATGAGGCGTTTAAGCACGGTTAGCAGTGATTGGCGACGTGAGGTGTTTGGCTTCACAACCACCTCCGTAATTTAAAAAGAAAATTTTTTAGTGGGGTCTAGTTACTGTAAACGGCTCTACCGTTATGGTATAATTATTAATTTTTTTCCGTGCGGAATTCGTGTAACGGTAGCAGGGGAAGGGGGGTGGCATGGGTAGTAGAATTTACGCCGCCCTACGTGGGAATTCAAATAAAGGGGAGCACTTTGCTATCATAAAAGTGCTATCTGTTACCATAGTAGCTACCTGAATCAAAAAGCGGATACTAGAGTGGGACCTTCCATAGTATCAGGTGACCAAGTGTGCGATCCTATCTATGCAGATTTAAGAAATAAACACGAGTTTACAAATTTTGACCTTTTCTGTTAACCGCATATCGCGGTCGGCAGCCGGTTAGCGGTGATCGGCGACGTGACGCGTTTAAGCACGGTTAGCAGTGATCAATCTGAAGCTGGTTCGAATTTATTTACAGGTGTCTAGTGTTTGAGTCCTAATGTGTAAAATTTATTTTAAGCAAGGAGGATGACCAGGAGGACGACTTTCTGTTTCTAGAATGCAATCTGGAATAGCTATGGAATGTTCACGTCCCTGGAGCAAGATTAGCGAAAATACAATGCTCATGTCCCTTTCAAAAAAGACAAGAGAGATAAAATTCCTAATTGGAAATTTAAGCACGGTTAGCGGTGATCTGCGACATGAGGCGTTTAAGCACGGTTAGCAGTTATCGGCGACGTGAGGTGTTTGTCTTCACAACGACCTTCGTAATTTAAAAAGAAAATTTTTCAGTGGGGTCCAGTTACTGTAAACGGCTCTACCGTTATGGTATAATTATTAATTTTTTTCCGTGCGGAATTCGTGTAAAGTTAGCAGGGGAAGGGGTGTGGCATGGGAAAGAGAATTTACGCCGCCCTATGTGGGAATTCAAATAAAGGGGAGCACTTTGCTATCATGAAAGTGCTATCTGTTACCATAGTAGCTACATGAATCAAAAAGCGGATACTAGAGTGGGACCTTCCATAGTATCAGGTGACCAAGTGTGCGATCCTATCTGTGGAGATTTAAGAAATAAACACGAGTTTACAAATTTTGACCTTTTCTGTTAACGGCTTATCGCGGTCGGCAGCCGGTTAGCGGTGATCGGCGACGTGAGGCGTTTAAGCACGGTTAGCAGTGATCAATCTTAAGCTGGTTTGAATTTATTTAACGGGTCTAGTGTTTGAATCCTAATGTGTGAAATTTATTTTAAGCAAGGAGGATGACCAGGAGGACGACTCTCTCTTTCTAGAATGCAATCTGGAATAGCTATGAAATGTTCACGTCCCTGGAGCAAGATTAGCGAAAATACAATGTTCACGCCCCTTTCAAAAAAACACAAGAGAGATAAAATTCCTAATTGGAAATTTAAGCACGGTTAGCGGTGATCGGCGACATGAGGCGTTTAAGCACGGTTAGCAGTGATCGGCGACGTGAGGTGTTTGGCTTCACAACCACCTCCGTAATTTAAAAAGAAAATTTTTTAGTGGGGTCTAGTTACTGTAAACGGCTCTACCGTTATGGTATAATTATTAATTTTTTTCCGTGCAGAATTCGTGTAAAGTTAGCAGGGGAAGGGGTGTGGCATGGGAAGGAGAATTTACGCCGCCCTACGTGGGAATTCAAATAAAGGGGAGCACTTTGCTATCATGAAAGTGCTATCTATTACCATAGTAGCTACATGAATCAAAAAGCGGATACTAGAGTGGGACCTTCCATAGTATCAGGTGACCAAGTGTGCGATCCTATCTATGCAGATTTAAGAAATAAACACGAGTTTACAAATTTTGACCTTTTCTGTTAACCGCATATCGCGGTCGGCAGCCGGTTAGCGGTGATCGGCGACGTGAGGCGTTTAAGCAAGGTTAGCAGTGATCAATCTTAAGCTGGTTCGAATTTATTTAACGGGGTCTAGTGTTTGAATCCTAATGTGTGAAATTGATTTTCAGCAAGGAGGATAACCAGGAGGACGACTCTCTGTTTCTAGAATGCAATCTGGAATAGCTATGGAATGTTCACGTCCCTGGAGCAAGATTAGCGAAAATACAATGTTCACGTCCCTTTCAAAAAAACACAAGAGAGATAAAATTCCTAATTGGAAATTTAAGCACGGTTAGCGGTGATCGGCGACATGAGGCGTTTAAGCACGGTTAGCAGTGATCGGCGACGTGAGGTGTTTGGCTTCACAACCACCTCCGTAATTTAAAAAGAAAATTTTTTAGTGTGGTCCATTTACTTTAAACGGCTCTACCGTTATGGAATAATTATTAATTTTTTTCCGTGCGGAATTCGTGTAAAGTTAGCAGCGGAAGGGGTGTGGCATGGGAAGGAGAATTTACGCCGCCCTATGTGGGAATTCAAATAAAGGGGAGCACTTTGCTATCATGAAAGTGCTATCTGTTACCATAGTAGCTACATGAATCAAAAAGCGGATACTAGAGTGGGACCTTCCATAGTATCAGGTGACCAAGTGTGCGATCCTATCTGTGGAGATTTAAGAAATGAACACGAGTTTACAAATTTTGACCTTTTCTGTTAACGGCTTATCGCGGTCGGCAGCCGGTTAGCGGTGATCGGCGACGTGAGGCGTTTAAGCACGGTTAGCAGTGATCAATCTTAAGCTGGTTTGAATTTATTTAACGGGTCTAGTGTTTGAATCCTAATGTGTGAAATTTATTTTAAGCAAGGAGGATGACCAGGAGGACGACTCTCTCTTTCTAGAATGCAATCTGGAATAGCTATGAAATGTTCACGTCCCTGGAGCAAGATTAGCGAAAATACAATGTTCACGCCCCTTTCAAAAAAACACAAAAGAGATAAAATTCCTAATTGGAAATTTAAGCACGGTTAGCGGTGATCGGCGACATGAGGCGTTTAAGCACGGTTAGCAGTGATCGACGACGTGAGGTGTTTGGCTTCACAACCACCTCTGTAATTTAAAAGAAAATTTTTTAGTGGGGTCCAGTTACTGTTAACGGCTCTACCGTTATGGTATAATTATTAACTAGTATTTTCGCCCGTGCGTTGCACGGAATGGATTTGTTATAATATTTTAAGAATATTTAGATTAATATACAATTATATACATTATAACATCGAATATTATATAACATAATTGATGAAATTGGTTTAATCGATTATGTTTTCTGATATTTTCCTTACTTGAGTTAGAGCAAATAATTGTTCAATTATTCGTACGATGCACGAATAAATTTTTTATTATATATTTAGATAATAAAAATAAAGATGAAATTATAAAAAAAATTCTAATATTAAACGTGTACATTTATTTGATTATAAGATTAGTGCAAAAGTATTACTCAATTAATTGAATAATATATGACTTGTTTATCTACAATTATCTTAAAAAGATCGATATGTAATATGACTTATATAATTATATTATTATTAAAAAATATGGAAAAATTGAGAAATAATTTAATTATAATTATTTTTAAAAATGTCAACGGCGAATGCTTAGCTTAATTACCATAATAATTATTATTACTCAATTACACTAATATATGTGCAATTATACTTTTATACCTTAATTATATTCATTTTCACCATATCACATTTAGTTTTTTATTCCTCCTCCATATTTGAATGAACTAATTTTAATTATTATAAAAAATCTAACAATCCATGTTTAATTAATTTTTATAAAGTTTAAATAATTTAAAGTTTTCAAAAGGAAAGTGTAATTAATTTTATTTTAATTTTTTTAAATAATTTTCAATCAATTAGTAATATATATCATTTTCATTTTCAAATTTGTCTAATTTCCGTTTCCTTTTCCATTAGGATCTTTTTATATTTTCAATCAATTAGTAAAATCAGTTTTCTTTTCTATTTTATCTTTACTATTATTTGGGCTGGATTTCACAAAAGATGATTTTATTTTTATTAATAGTAGTATAGATAAGTATTTGAATTATTATTATTGGTGTAAATAATAATTAATGAATTATTTTTTTCTTATAAAATTATGTAGAATTTGTTTCCATTATTCTCACAATTATAATGGTTTAATTATTCTCAGAACTTAGGAAATAAAATTTTGTTGCCAATTGAAATTTATTAATTTTTTTTATCAATTAATTAATAATATTAGTTTGAGCGGGAAAGTTGAAGGGGGATTTTACGTTTATTAATAGTATTGATATGTGAATATAGAAACAATATTACCAATTAATAGATATTAGTTAATTTTCATTTTAAATTTTCTTAACAAATAAGCTTTATTAATTATTTTACCAATAAAATATTTAATTAATTTGACTACAAAAGTTTGTGCGGGAAATTAAATAGGAGGATTTTACTTTTATATATAGTATAGATATAGATTAAATTTGACATATCTATTTTGATTTTGATTTTTTATTTTAATAGAATATATATATATATATATATATATATATATATATATATATATATATATATATATATATATATATATATATATATATATA